>NC_081349.1:42852713-42889849 GCF_029784015.1 Lycium ferocissimum
AAATATAATATTAAAAATAATAAATGATAATAATGATAATAATAATAACAATAATAATAATAATAATAATAATAATAATAAACGACTATGTTAATAGAAGGCAAATAATTGTGGTAAAATATACATGACTATTTGCAAATAAATATTTGGGAAAAAGGGCGGGACAAAATCGGGTGTCAACAGCTGGCACGATGTGTTCAAATGGCACAGTTTAGCTTATGTTCGAGGGTCCAGACGGTCACCGTTTCAGTTGGGGGGCTAAATGAAAAATTAGGATAAGTTCAGGGGTCCATCGATGACTTTAGCCAATAAAAAAGAGATAATGAAAAGGTTATAATTCTATTCACCTGCCTAACCTGGAGGTAATAAATGATGAGAGAAAATAAAATGTCATTTCCGTACGCACTTATATGAAGCATTTTTATTCAAAAATAAAACGAAAATGAGAGAAAATAATATAGCTTTTAAAGGGAAAAATGGTCGTTCAACTATATAAGGACAGTTTGGCATTTCAATATTTTACTTTGGTAGTTCCCACTTATAGTATAATATGTTGATGATAAGAATCTAATATGTTATCAATATGCTAAAACAATAAATAATTAACCAAATTTTGATTTTTAAAAAGTATCCAAATATGGAGAATTGAATGACGTTATTTTCTTTCTAAAAGAGTTAAAGCAACATATCTGATCCTATTAATTGCATCCTCATGTATCTTCACAAATACGTTCTCTCTTCTCAATTTAGTTATCTATATATACACCTCTATATTTCACCCCTCAAACCACATTACTACTCAAATATCATTCTCGCGTTTTCCTTCGAATAAATTTTGTTTCGCTTTTAATTTCCATCTTCATATATACATGGCTACTTCATATGAAATAAACACTTGTCGTGACTTCATCTAGGATAAAATTTTGGTACAAAGAGAGAGGAGGCTGTAATTCTTGATCGTGTTCATCGATCCTTATGATTTCTTCATTGTGAAATTTTGACTAGTCACGATATATGATTAGGGACGGCGCAAGGTTTACTTAACCTTATTTGCATTTACAAGAAATTCATAGTCGTTGATGCTTATGGTTATGCAAGCAACAAATGGAGAGTTTCCCACATTTTGGATAACTTCATTTCGGGTACGGACGGCTATTAATGATTTTACAGTCTAGATCAACAACAAACAATTGCTTGTTCCAGTAGAACGTTTTCTGAGGCAATATCATAATTTATACGAGTATGATTCTGAGATCAATGGATATATAAAAGCAAACATGTGCTCTCCATTGATCTTAGAATCATATTCATATAAGCCATGATACTGTCTCAAGGGATGTTCTACTAGGAAAACACTTGTTTTATGTCGATCCAGACTGGAAAACTAATAATATAGTCGTCCGGACCTGAAACGAAGTTGTCCAAAATGTGGGAAACTCTCCAATTGTAGCTTGCATAATCATAAGCAGCAATGACTACGAATTACTTGAAAATTTAAATAAGGGTAAGTAAAGTAAACGCTGCGTCATTCCTCACAATATATCGCAACCAGTCAAAATTTCACTACTAGATGAAATCACAATGATTGAAAGTTTGAAACAACTCTGGACGGTCAAGAATTATAGCCTCTTCTCTCTTTGTTTCAAAATTCACTGTAGATGAAATCACAACAAGTGTTTAATTTGTTTGAAGTAGCCATATATATATATATATATATATATAAAGAAGAAACACAATTTATTCGCACATGGTGTTGGTGGCATTTGGATTTGTCCTTATATAGTTTTTTTAAAAAGAATATAGGGGAAGACTAAGTTGTATATCTAAGTTAGAAATATGATTCCTCAAAAGAATCACATATCTGAAAAAATTGTTACTTAACTTTTGTTTACCCGATTTGCTTTTGTTTTTATCAGTTTATACAATTACATTATATCTAATAAAACTGTAATTTTCATTTCTGTTAAACTAAAAATAATGACAAATTGTAGTTTGAGTTTTTCTTATTGTTCCAATTTTATTTAATGTCCCCCGAATGAACTAGTTACAAATTCTTTCTTTATGTGGCTTCAATTATGTGTATCGTGGAATTAATTTCATTACTAATGCAAAACTACAAGAATCAATTAATAAAAAATCTAATTAAATATCTTAATATTTGCAATGTTTTCTCTGAATGGCCTAATTATATATGGTAAGAAAAATTATTGCTTCAAGTCTAAAGAAAGTTACACTGACCAACTTTTTAATGTCAATTTTTACTTTTATTATTAATTCTTGAGACTCACCTTAATTATTCTCATTCGGGTATGTTTGGAGATTAGCGTACCTTTTCTCATATTTATTTGATATATATTCTTATATACATAGTTTCTTCTGTGTGAATTATTGAGAAAAATTTATACTTAAATATCGTTATGTTTTCTATAAACATGATTGTTAAAGTGAGGTGCAGATTCACGGTCTTATATACTAGATATGAACAAAAAGAAAATTCATCAAGTAATAAAAAATTGTGGGTTAGCAAAAAAACGAAATAGCCAACCCTTTAGTTTTGTCCATTTATTAAAGAAAATTGTTTGCTATTTTTTCTTTTTCTTTTTTAAATTCGAGGAGTGTTGAGCTAGAGAAAAGGAATTAAGGAGTAGCATAAATTGGGCACTTACTTAGGCCCCGTTTGGTCATGGTTTGAAACCAGGTTTCAAACCATGTTTGGACATACAATTTGGATATTTTAAGTTGTATTTTCTCTTATAGACATAAAAATCCCACAAATTGTGAAAACTATCAAAACATTCTCAATTCTTATACAATATTAACAAATGAGCAAATCATAGTTTATAACAAAATTAGTACACTACTAGAAGGCTTTTCTAAAAAATGCAACATCAATTAATCAAACTTTACTTCAATAAAATCGAAAATTTAACATGAATAGTAATGTAACTATTATTTAATATAATCTTCCCACATAAATTAAAGGTTGGTAGACATAAATAAAGGTTGGTAGACATAAATAAAGGTTGGTGGAAGTTAATGAGATTGGTAAATAATTGATGGGGGTAATTGTTGAAAATATTTACCAACTTATGGGCCTTTTTTTACAAAATATTAACTTATGAGTTAAATTTTGTATTTACAAAAGTTGAAACCATGGTTTCAAACCCCAAACCAAGCTTTTTGGATGATTTGGGTTCAAACCATGGTTTCAAACCAGATTTCAAACCATAACTGAAAATTGATGACCAAACGCTGGTTTGAAACCATGGTTTCAAAATTGATGGCCAAACGCCTACTTAGTCTAACAATTCTATCATTGGATTTAGTTAGTATGTCTATAGGGCAGCCCGGTGTGTGTTTGTATGTCTATTAGGCAAAATATTATTCTCTCGGTTCTTTTTGTGTGACACTATTTCCTTGTTCATTTGTATCGTGAATAACCGTACATGCACTTCTATATATAAACATAATTTAACTATGAATTTTCAATTTTTTCTTTAATAGCAACAAAACTTTAACATATTTAATTTTCTGATCATCAATTGTAGAATGATGTCGGAATTATAATAGTACCCCAACAACTAGCGCGCTGGAAGGAAGAGGAGACTAGTTAAATTTTGTTAAAAGAATATTTTGTTGTTTTAATATTAGGTAAATTAGCATTTTATATGATTTTTACATTTATTTATCTTTAAATAAAGATAAGATTTATATATTTAGATGTTGAAGATAAAGAGTCTTAATTATTTAGTATTCAAATCTAATAAAATTTTGATGTTCAGATGTGTATTCAGATTCAAACGATTTAATTTTAGTAAATTCAACTGGGCCTTTGGTCTGTTTAATTCTTTCCACTTAACGATGGAGGTTAGAATCTGAATAATTTAGATTTCAGTTCATGATGTGAATTTACTTTACTATTATATTACTACTATATATAGAGGAGAACCAAAAGGCTTTTGTAGTCCTTACAAAAGTTTCTCATAAAATACCAAACTTTTCAATTAATTACTTTTAGGTCCTGATCTTATTTTTTTAAAGTAAAAATTTACTTTTTTTTTCTTATGGTTTACTTTTCAAAAGCTGTCGAATCTCCTATCTTTCTTTTTTATTTTTTTATTTTCTCTTCGGTGTCAGGTACCCGCATTGGATTCTCATTAATCCGGGTTCACGTCGAATAGGGCCTAATTGGGGGAAGCACTCCCTACCCAAAAGTTTTTCATACTCAGACTTGAACCCAAGACCTATGGTTAAGGGAAGAGCAACCCCATCCGCTGTAATTTATTTTTCCTGTCGCTTTCTTCTATTGATCTTATATATAAACCTTAAAAATAGTCATTCATTCGCCAGATATTCTTGCTTCTTGTTGCTCTCTCATTTTCTCCTTTTTCATTTGTTGCTTATTATAGATTTTTACATATGAGCATTTGTTTTACTTTATATTTGTATTATGAAATTTGAGAATTTCTGAAAATTATTTTACTTATGTATACATTTTTTTACTTTATATTTATACTTTAATGAGCTCATGTAAAGAGCTCAAATGTGTTTACAAAGATTATTACTAAAATGATTTTCAGATAGTTTTAAAAATTATTAAATGATGTAGTTTTAAAACTTATTAAATGATGCCATATACTATTGAAAATGAAGACAGTGTTATCGGTCAAGATCGAATTATCTTTAAAATTTCTTATTTGGTTAACTAAAATTAATCTTTTAAACACAAAATGAGTTTGACGCAGGGCGGAGTTAGAGTTTCAGCTACCAGTTTGATTGAATTCGGTAGCGCTTTTGTTCGAATTCTGTATTTGTCTTAAAAGTTCATTAAATGTGTATATATTATTAATATAGAACTAAATAACTTAAAAAATTAGGATTCAAAACTCATAAACTTCAAATTATGGCTCCGCATTTGATTTGAAGTAAATAATTTCATCAAAATAAAAGTTTAGATATTAAAGGAGTGAAATGAAAGTTTTTCTTTTTATATTTAGAAAATATAATTATTTGAAATTATTACTAACATAAATTATATTTTTTTAATTAAAATATTTATTTTTATATCTTGAGTTTGAGCCCGGGCTCAGCACGGGCCTTTTGAAAATGGTATAAGGGAGAATCCCCAACTTTTGTAGCCTCAAATGATTTTTTTTTGTCCCCCTATTGAAACTTTAATTATCTTAAAAGTTATCATCTATTTTAGTAAATTTCAATAACTATGGGGGCATTTTAATACTACAAAGAGTGATGATATGTAAAAGGTGGTAGTAACCCTACAAAAATCTATTTTTCAACCAAATTGATATATTTTTTTATCCATTTTACCCCTAATTGAAGCTTTATGTACCTTGCAAGTTCTCGCTTATTTTGGTAAATTTGAATAACTATATGAGCTTTTTTAATGCTACAAAAAGTGAGGATGTGGAAAAGATGATAGTAACACTACAAAAAATTCTATTTATTCTACCAAATTTAAAATTTGATCAAAAAGTTTGTTGTCTTTCTTTTACGTGTAAATGATTATTGAACTTGTTTCAAATTATTTTATTCCTATAAAATTTATTATAGACAAGTAAAAAAGTTATCGTTACATTCTCTTTCTACGTACCTTAGTACATGCTTAGTTGTTAAATTAAAAATTATTTCTATATATAGCTAAAAATATTTGAAAAGAGTAATTACGTATTTAAAAATAAATTAAATTAAGAAAAAATACATCATTTCTTAACATGCTTTTTTTAAGGAAAGAAAAGATCAAAGTAAGAAAAACAAGTAATTTCATTAACTTTTCAGTTCCTTTTGTATGATTTTGTTTGAAGGAACATCTACGAAGTATTTTGTCATATCAAGACTTTTATTTATTTAATTCTAAATGTTATTTTTATTTATAAGTTAACTTCATTGACGTCATCATACAATAGTTTGTAGCATCAAATATTTTTTATATTACTTGAATACCGTATATATTTTACTTTTTCCCAAAAATGGGTTAGCAGTATAAGTTTATTGAGAAAAACATAAATAAGTTAATCCAACACTAGGACTCAATTTGAATCATTAAAGACTTTAACCCCAAAAAATTCAGTATAATAAAAAGGAGAAGAACTTTGGTGCAGGTATTTGTTTGAAAATAAAAAGGAAGTCTAGATATACTCTAAGAAAAATGTTATTTTCTAACTTTAGAAACATTGAGAAATTGTCGAACTACCTTTACAACTAATATAGTGTTACAAAAACAAAACAAAAGGCAAGAGTAGCAAAAAAAAAAAAAAGTTGTAAATATAAATTATAATGTAGTTTGGGCCCGGGCTCAGCACGGGCCAAATGACACTAGTAAGAAGAATAAACAAAATAGGCGTCCACCCCATTGCTTAAACCAAAAGTAACCAATAGATATTTAATACGGAAAAGGGTCAAATATACCCCTGTACTATTGGAAAAGGGCCAAATATACCCTTTGTTATAATTTGAGTCTAAATATACCTCTGCTATTATACTATTGGTTCAAATATACCCTTCCTCCATTAAAGTTGTCCAAGGTGGACATCCGATCCTATGTGGTACTAACATTTGATGAGATGGACGCCACGTGGCATGCCACCTCAACACTCCTTACCCATTTTACCCCTCCCCTCTATTTGTTCTCCACCACTAAAATGCTTTCACTATGATCAAGAGCTAAAGAAGTGTAATTTTTTTGCTAATTCACCTTCTTTTTCTGTTGTGATGGAGAGCAGAGGAGCAATGGCGGCGGCAATGATGGTGGAAGGGAAGGAAATTTTAGTGGTGGAGAACAAATAGAGGGGAGGAGTAAAATGGGTAAGGGGTGTTGAGGTGGCAAGCCACGTGGCGTCCATCTCATCAAATGTTAGTGCCACATAGGATCGGATGTCCACCTTGGACAACTTTAACGGAGGAAGGGTATATTTAAACCAATAGTATAACAGTACGGGCATATTCACCCAAAGTATAATGAAGGATATATTTGGCCCTTTTCCTATATAGGCCCACGTATAATAGATGTATAATTGTCTAAAATCAATATAAAATTCTGTATACTGATTTAAGAAAAAGTAAACAATGAATCCGACCCGCTTATTATATAAAAGTTACTTAATTAATCTTTTCTTTTTGGAAGCACTTATTTGCTTTTAATGGGTATAAATCATTCAAATATTGCAAAGAATCTTGAAATCATTAAAACATTCACTTAAAAGTTATTACAAATACCGCTATGCTTCATCAATTACAATCACATAACAATTACCTCCACCGCCATAGATTCGACTTTTCTAAATTGTACCCAGCTACTACAATCACATGCATCAGTATGTTAGAAATTGTTAAGTTGTCACATGGACCTCTTGGGATAAACCTATGATTTGCTGATTAATGTTCATCTGAAAATTTGAACTAATTTGTGCTTCACACTTAGCTTAAACGCTTATCATTTGACAGATTCACTAACGCAAGAGGTTTTAAAAAGTTTCTAATTTGCTTAGTCTGAAGTCTAAGGCTGTCTAATGGGACGGGATATCCCGACCCGTAAGCTTAGTGGGATGGGACGGGACAAGGGTTTCGTCCCTATCCCGTCTCACTTCTGTCCCAGCCCCCCAGCCCCTTAATAAGTCCATCCCCATCCCATTCCGTCCCACTTAAATCATCCCATCCCTCGTGCCGACCACTCGCGTCCCACTTAAATTAGAAAAATCATGTTTGCACTTTTTAAATTTGCAATGTTATCAATTTAGTTTTGAAGTTCACTTTAAATTATTGTCATTTACTAAATTTATGTAGTCTTATCTTACACTCTCATCTATTTATTATTTTTTAGTGCTTAAATATTTAAATTAAAAAAAATCCCACTAACGCGCCCGCTCAGTCCTGTCTCGTTAGCTTAGTGGGATGGGACGAGCCTAGTGGAGGTTCGTCACCTCTGTCCTGTTCACTAACGTCCTGATGCCCCTATCCCGTCAAGAATTCGTTCCCTCCTGTCTCGTTAGACAGCCTTAGTCTGAACTAAAAAGAATTGCATACATAAAATTTGAATATGAATTAGCTAAACCAAGATGATTGATAAACATTAGTCTACACCAAGCTAATTGATCTAAGGTGCTCTAATCTTATATTATCTTCTTTATAAAATACAAAATAAAGTTGTCTTTTGAAGCAATGAAAGCTATAAAAATGGTACTATACAAATTCATCATCATTAAAATCTGCCCAAAAAACAGGTGAAATAGGGAAATGAAAGGAAAAGAAACGAATATTAACGTGCCAAGTGACTTTATTATTGCCTCAGAATCCTTGCAGAGGTAGCACATGCATTAACAATCTCTATTCTGGACTTTTCAACGTAAATCCAACAGAAAACATATGGTCCCCTAAATTCAAGTTTGAAGTTCACTTTAAATTTGTGTTCATTTACTAGAATTTATGTAGTCTTGTATTACAATATCATCTATTTATAATTTTTCAGTGCTTAAATATTTAAATTAATAATAAAAATAAAAAATCTCACTAAGTCTAGTTGTTCGTCACCCCTCCGTTCACTAACGTCCCGTTAGCTTAGTGGGATAGGACAAGCCTAGTGGTTCGTCACCTCTATCCCGTTCACTAACGTCTCGGCCCCCCTATCTTGTTAAGAAATCGTCCCGTCCCGTCCTATCCCGTTAGATCGCCTCTGAACTAAAAAGAAATGCTTACTTAAAATTAGAATATGAATTAGCTAAACAAAGATAATTTTTTTTAATTGAATACTTAGTGGGGCTTTTATTTATATGGAAATAAAATAACAAAAAAGTCCAAATAAAGAGGAACAAAAAGAAAATATCGGGAATCTAGGAGCTTCCAACCCAAAAAATTCCCAAATCAAGCTCCAGCTCCAGCTCCAAATCTTTGATCGATTTTCCGAGCTAATATTAGTCTACACCAAGATGATTGATAAATATTAGTCTACACCAAGCTAATTGATTCCTAAATTTGATCTAATATGCTCTAATCTTATGTTAATCTTCTTTGTAAAATACAAAATACAGTTGTCATTTGAAGCAATTGGAGGTATATACCCTACATATTCATATCATTAAAACCTGCCCGAAAAAGCAGATGAAACAGTGAAATGAAAGGAAAACAAACGAATACTAACGTGACAAGGGATTTATTAACGTGACAGAGGGAGCACATGCATTACCAATCTCTGTTCTGGATTTTTCAACGTAAATCCAACAGAGAACAGATGGACCCCTACCACCCTGATTATAAGAAGGAAAATAAACTGTTGCATTATTAACCCAATTATTTATGAGAACCTGGCCAATTACTATACGTCAGCAATTGCTTAATAAAATTGGGCAATAAATTAAGAGAAAATTTCAGAAATAGCTATAGCTTAGAGCGTAATTACGAAACGTATCTATAATTTGCGTCTTCACAAAACGTAGCTAGAGTTGCTTTATCAGGCGAGTATTAGTTGTATCAGGCGAAAGAGTTGTATCAAGAAGGTATAAGTTGTATCAGGCGGGTATCACCTATATCATCGCATACTCTCAGTTGAATCGCGCGAAAGAGCTATATCAATGGATACTATATCAGTGTTTTAAAGGGCGGAAGCGTGAGGCAAGGCGTTTTACTTAACACGGGGCGAGGCGTTAGCCCTGAGGCATGAGCCCCATGGATATTTTAATATTTAATTTATAATATAGTAAAATAGCATAAATAACACAAAAATTATATTAAAATACATTAATAGTTTAAAAATATTAAAAACACTAAAGAAAACTCATAGAAAATAAAACTTCTAACATGATATTACAAGTATAAATAATGCAATGATATAAAAGTTATTATGAGATGCAAATCAACTCTAACATCTTACTTTCAAACAAAAAAAGAACCACGATTTCTTAAAATACATTACTTTTATACTATGCAATTTACCCCCTGAAAGAAAAAAATCAATAAATTTTATTTGTATATAATTAAAACGTCACTCCATGAATAAAAGCGAAATTTCAAATAGTGAAATAATAAAATATGATAATTTTGAGACATATAGGGCATAAACATGAAGACCAATGATAAGTGAAGATGTAAAATTCGTCAATCTATTTTTAAAATAAATTGTTAATTGCTATTCACCCTCACGGTGTTCTCAATTAGTAAGTATGCAATACTAGGGCTTGTTACTTGAGTTAGTCTCAATCTTCTTATTTCTATAGATGAAAAAACTATTAAACATCATTTTATGAAAAAACAGTGTTAAACCATATAATTTGACACATAATTTATGTAAGAGCTCTTAGACGAGCCTCGAGAGTTGGGCGTTAGGCGTGTTTAGGGCGTACAGTCGGCCGCTTAGGGCGTAAGCCTCACAGAACTTAGCCCTACACGTAAGCCCCGAGGCGAGCTCCGAAACTGCCTTTTAAATCACTAGCGTTGATAGCTACGTCTCATAAATCTTTGAAACTATAGCTACATTTCGTAAATACAGTAAATGTTTGCCACGTCCCCTTTTTTTTTTTTTTTTTTTTTTGCCACAGTTTAGAAATTTTATTTCTTGGGAATACAGACAGTGTTAGGATCTTCTGAAAATTAAATTAATTTGTTCCAAATTTATAAATTGAAGTTGTTAGTTGCTGATGAAGTTTTAATCACGTACTGCCATGTTCCAATTTCTGAAAACAGAACTATCTTTTGACTTGGAAATAGTTGTTATTACTGTATTCGTCTCTACATTTAAATCTAATTAGTTGCGTTTAATTATAGTAAGTACCTTATCTGGCTGAATAAATTTGAAATAAAACGATAGTTAACGATTTGACAATGACATGCCAAAAAGCATATTATTAGAATATAATATATGAGCTGTCTCGGCTGCTAAGGCCGTAGCAGGTACTAGCTCCTATTTAGTGATACAACTTGCATGTATAAATTTCCAGGAGCAGGTGACTCTTTCTATTTTCAATTCTAAACGCAGCCATCAAAGTAAGAAATAATTAGAGGGACAAAGTAAAGAACAAACACAAGATTTGATTTTCATGTGTATGTATATGTTTGTATGTGTAAAAAACTCCCAGTTCAATTTATTTGGCATAGTTTGATTCGATACGAGAGTTTTTTTTTTAAAAAAAAACTTTTAAATTTCTGGTTTTAAATATGTGATAACATTTGTGTTATTTTAAGACTTTTGACACTTGTGGCCTCAAACGGTAAAATTTCCTGCATACATCCTAAATAATACAATGATGTAGATTTTTTGCTTGACGGTTGACATGTATATGGTGTAATTTCAGACTAGAAATTGTTTGAACATTCGCAGTATTGTTGTCTTGTCGGTAGTAGTGTTGCATTGTTAAAAATGTCGTAAAAGAAAATATTACATTTAGTTTAAAAATTGTTACTCAAAAAAATAATTAAAAAATAAATAAATTGTGGCCTCAAACATATATACCATAACATTTGTGTCAAGGCCAATTAATGCGACAGAACCAGTAAATTCGGCTTAACTTCGGCTCACATCCTGTATTTTTGTGAATTAAACATTTTATTTAATTTGTACAAATATGTATTCAGAACTCCACAAGAAAAAAAAATTGTGATCCAGAACCCACATGCTAAAAATACTGACTCCACCTCTGAATTTTATGTGGCTGTAAAAGTTTCTTATTAAGGAAATATAGAATGCATCATTCTTTTCTTAACAGACTAACAGGGGATATCTAATGCCAAACAAAGTGAAACAGAGGGAGTAATAGGGTGTGTCCGGTATGCTGGAAGTAAACTTCTAGAAAATAATTATTTGAAAAAGCGACTTGTTTTCTGAAAAATATACTTGGAAATAATAATATCAGAAAATCGGATAATATCTTAATTTGATAAAAAAAATTGAGTATTAAAGATGAATAATGATGACATTTTTTAACTGAATCAGATAAGGAGTTTTTATGCATAAAAGAGGAAATGTGGGTCTGATTAAGAAATGTATGAATCTCACTGAACGAGTACAAACAAGAGACAGAGTGTGACTAATTAATCAATCAAACAAGTAGACTTATAGAAAATTACAAGTATAGTACTGAAAAATGCACATGTTAGTTAGCTTGTCAAAGTCCAGTGCCTATAAATTTCCATTTGGAATTGATGTGTGTATAACACAAACATACACAACAAAGAAAAATAAATAAGCTAGTAGTACTACACCTCTTTTGAAGATAAGAAACAAAATGGCTACATTTAGCTATTTTTGTCCTCTCATATTTATGTGTATCCTAGTGTCTAGCCATGCTCAATTACAACAAAACTTCTATGCCAAGAGTTGTCCAAAAGCAGAGAAGATTATTTTAGACTATGTCCAGAAACACATTCCAAATGCTCCATCTCTTGCTGCAGCCTTAATAAGAATGCATTTCCATGATTGCTTTGTCAGGGTAATTAATTAGTACTCTCTCGTTTCAATTTATGATTGTTACTTTTCATTTTTAGTTTGCTTAAAAAAAATCTCACCCTTTTATATTTAATAAGTTTGTAATAACATTCTTACTTTACCACTGTATTTTTACTCAGACTCACCAAAAATATTGTTCAGATCCTTCATGTACTATTTTTGAAAGATCCAACATGCACCCACCAGTAATTTTGAAGAGTGTGAGAAACATAACTTTTATCTCAATAGACTCTCTGACATGACATTTAAAACCACACATCTCAAGTGTTTTTTTTTTTTTAACTTTCTTAAATCTTGCCCTTCAAACAACAATAACAACAACAACATACCCAGTATAATCCTACAAATGGGATCTGGGGAGGATGGATGTATGTAGACTTCTTTGTGAGATAGGAAAGGTGTGTTTCCGATAGACCCTAGCTATGACATAAATTGTTTGAGATGGAGGGAGTAGGATACATATCTTGTGCTATTTCACATGAAGATATTCATTTGACAATTGCATATATAGTTAAAGTGCTATTTTCTTGGTTCTTTTTTCTTACCTTTTGAGGTTGTCATTGTAGGGATGTGATGCATCTGTGCTCTTGAATTTCACTTCAAGTACAGGAAACCAAACTGAAAAAGTGGGAATCCCAAATCTAACACTGAGAGGTTTCTCATTCATTGATGATGTGAAGAAAGTGATTGAAGCTGAATGCCCTGGGGTTGTCTCTTGTGCTGATATTATTACCTTAGTTGCTAGAGACTCTATTATGGTCACAGTAAGTCAAAAACTTGTATTATCTAATTTTCAACTTATTCCACCATTTTCTATTTGTCAATTATCACCATCTTTTTTCTTTTCTCTTTTTTGATAGGGAGGTCCTTTTTGGAATGTCATTTTCTATTTGTCAATTATCACCATCTTTTTTTCTTTTTTCTTTTTTGGGGAATGATAGGGAGGTCCTTTTTGGAATGTACCAACTGGAAGAAGAGATGGAAGAATTTCTAATGCTTCAGAGACATTATCAGACATCCCAGCTCCAACCAGTAACTTTTCCACTCTACAAACTGATTTTGCTAGGAAGGGTCTTGACCTCAAAGACTTGGTCCTATTATCTGGTAAGTCAAATTATTACTCTTTCATTCCAGTTTACGTCACACTATTTTCTATTTTTATATTTGGAAACAACTAACTACATAAGCTTTTCATTTACCCTTAATGAGAAGTTTTTGCAACCGCACAAATGATATGATATGTTTAAGCCACAAGTTTCAAAAGTCTCTATTCTTCGTTTGAACTACGTGTCGAGAAAAACTATGTCACATAAATGAAAATAATTTGACTCTCCAAATAGTAATAGCACCCCATATAATTCAAAATAATTACAAAAGATATTTCAGTAAATGAAAAACCTTATTTGCCCTTCAAATAATACTAGCTCCACAAAAAAACAGAAGAGAGGCAGTACACTCAGTTTTGGTCCTTTTCCTAATTTGCCACGTAGAATAAAAGAATCTCTTGTATATGATAAGGAAATGATTACATGTGCTTACTTACAATTTAAATAGAAGAAAATAATCTTACAAAAATCTTGTGTTTTAATTCCTTCAGGTGCTCACACCATTGGAGTCTCTCATTGCTCGTCATTCTCAACGCGTCTATACAATTTTACTGGGACTTTTGGTACTCAAGATCCATCTTTAGACAGCGAATATGCAGCTAACCTTAAGGCCAAAAAATGCAAATCACTCAACGATAACATAACAATAGTCGAAATGGATCCGGGGAGTTTCAGGACATTTGATCTTAGCTACTACAAGCTCTTACTCAAAAGGAGAGGCCTCTTCCAATCTGATGCAGCCTTAACAACAAGTACAACAACAAAGTCATACATCGACAAACTTGTCAAGGGATCACTCAAAGAATTCTATGCTGAGTTTGCTAAGGCCATGGAGAAAATGGGAAGGGTTGAAGTTAAAACAGGTTCTGCTGGTGAAATTAGGAAGCATTGTGCGGTTGTAAATAGTTAAGATGAATCTTTGGTTTTATCGGTTCATGATTTTGAGTTGGTATTTTTACAAGCCCTGCGTGAAGATGGCTTAGGCCAATATGTATCATGTTCCCTTTTTATTTGTTTCTTCATTCTTTTGTAACTTGATGGTTGTTTAAATAAAGGCTGAATATATATATATATATTGCCCCTTAAATTTACAATTTCATATAGACATTTAAGCTTGTTATACCTAATGAACACTTAAATTCGAGTCAAATTGTGTCGATTAGACACGATGTGATGAAATAGTTAAGAAAACAAAATATTTGTAGTACACATGCCAGTAATGTGGCAAAGAAGCCAATAAACTAATGTCACGTGGCTTTGATCCCAAATAATTAAAAATAAAAAATAAAAAATCTTTTGAACCACAAAAATAAAATAAAAATTACTCCATCCATCTCAATCTATGTGATACTTTTCGCTTTTCGAGTCGCTTTGACTAAACTTTAAAGCTATATTGGCTAAATATTTTAACTATCTATATACATAAGCTTAATATATGCAAAAACATTTTCTTAAACAGTGGTGCAGAGAGTTTCACATTTTTCATTTTAAATGGGTAGTGATTGAAGGTCGCAACACAACAAGTCATGTCCATCAATTGTAAAAAGGAGGTACGAAAATTAAATATCTTTTATTGTCCTTTTTGAAATATATTTAGAGTGGAAAAGGGCTAAAAATGCCCCTATCCTATCATATTGGGTTCATGAATGCTCATAGGGATGGCAAACGGGCGGGTCGAGTCGGATACGGGCCAGATCAAAAATGGGTTAACCAAAAACGGATTAATTACCCGACCTCCCCATATTTAATACGGATAAAAAATGAGTTACCCGATGGATAATATGGATATCCATATTATCCAAAACTGCTTCAAAGAAGCTGGCTTCATGTAGCTAATATGGAGAAGATTAAATTATCTTCTTGTCCACAAATCTAATCCCTAGCACATAGTTGCGCTTCGGCATTTGTGGGAAGAATAGAACTTAGGAACTTTCCAATGACACGGCCTCCAAGAAAGCATATTTCGGAAAATACCACCCAAGAACCACCATCCCCATCCCCCCCCCCCCCCGACTCCAAACCTTCTAGAAATGAAAAAAAAAAAAAAAAAAAAACTTCAAAAAACTTTTTTTTTTAAAAATTGTTTTTTTGAGGGTGGTGGGGTGTGGGTCGATTTTGGGGGGCGGGGGGTAGTGTAGAAAACCAAAAAAAATATTAGAAACTTTAAAAAGAATTTGGAGGGGGTTGGGGGTTAGTTGGGTGGTGGTGGAGGGTGTGGTTGGGGGAAGGGAGGTGTAGAAAACCAAAATAATTTTTTTAAAAAAAAATTGATTTTTTTTAGGGATGGTGAGGGGTGGGGGTGTTAGTTGGGTGGTGATGGGGATGTAGAAAACCAAAATAAAAACTATTAAAAAAATTTGATTTTTTTTTTAGGGGTGGTGAGGTGGTTGGTGGGTGGGTAGTGTAGAAAACCAAAAAAAATATTAGAAACTTTAAAAAGAATTTGGAGGGGGTTTTGGTTGGGGGGAGGGGGGGTTAGTTGGGTAGTGGGGGGGGAAGGGGTGTGTAGAAAAACAAAATAAAAACTTTTAAAAAAAATTAATTTTTTTAAAAAGGGGTGGTTGGGGGGGGGGGGACACGGGGTCACAGGGGGTGGGAGGTGTAAAAAAAAAATTTAAAAATTGTATTTTTAGGGTGGGGTTAGGGGTGAGTTGGGTGGGGGTGTGGGGTGGGGTGGTTGGGGGTGGGGTTGGCTAGTGGTGCGGTGGTTGATGAAATGTCAAATGTGGGAGTTGTTTTCCTAATTTCATTAGGGAAGTCGTTTTCCTCATTTTTAAGGAACTTGTTTTTTTAAAGAAAATATTTTTAAAAAACTTTAAACAAACCAACATGAGAAAATGGGCATACCGAACACACCTTATATGTTGTGGGTTTTATTCATTTTACCCATTAAATTACCCATATTTCAAGTGGATAATATGGGTTGACTCATATTGGACCCATTTTAAATGGGTTACTTCTAAATTTATTGACGAACTAAACACTTTATTTTCGCTATTATTAATTTTCACTATTTTACTATCGATGTTACTAGCATTGCTTCATCACAACTTTCAAAATGGTTCGTCGTCATTTGATTTTAGGATTTGTACTCGTTAAATTAATTTTACTTTATTAAATCCTTTACTTTCTACATACTAATTATTATTTATCTTCACATAATATATATATAAATTAGAAGCCCAAATCAATAATTAGAATAGAGGAGGAAGAGCTAATATGTTTCCCCAAACCATCCCAATACAAACACATTATTCATCAATTCAACCCTACATTTTCAAACAAATTCGGCCCCAAACGAAATACTTACCAACATTTTCTTGACCGGTCCCCCACTATTCCTACACAACTAACCTAAATCTCTATCTCTTCTCTCTTCAAGCCGCACGCCTCACTCTCTCTCCTCTCTCTCTCTCTCTCACCCCCATTTTAGCAAAACCTTAACCCACTTTCACATCCCGCCACCCCCGTTTTCGACAATACTCATCTCTCTTCTCCTCTCTCCTCCATCCGTTTTAGCCAAAAGTTCGATCCCTCTCTACCGTTCCCATTTGTCTCTCCCCATTTCCGCATAATCTTCCCCTTCCTTGATTCAAGCTTTTCAGAAAATGATCTCATTTCGGAGAAAGGACCTCATTTTCTCACTACAAACACAACCAAATCTCAAAGAAAAAAAAATCGGACCATTTTCGGTAACACCCGAATCGAATCACGTGATTTACTCAGGATTCAAACAGCTCTTTTAGGTTTTGTTTGGAGCCAAAATCGGAGTTCAAAAAAAAAAAAAAAATCGAGGAAAACCCTAGTCTTTCTACCTATAAATACATCTTAAGTTCTTAGCCGAAGGGGACAACAATCGGGGGACGAATACTTACTACCCTCAACATTTTCACTTCTATTCTAAATCTTGAGATTTGTTCAAATCCCGTTTCCTTTCGAGCTCAGTCATTTTTTCGTTTTGGGATTATTCGGAAAATCAAACCAAGTTTCTTTTAAAAGGATATACTGTTTCTATTGATATCGATTTTCGATTCGAAAGACTCTTTTCGAGTTCGAGTTCGTCGAGTTCGAGCCTAGATTCGAGACGCCCGTCCTCAATTCACTGCACTCGCAAGAGGTAAACAAAATTCATTTATTAATGGTTTAAGTTTGAGATTTGAAAAATGATTTAGTAAGTGCTTTTGAAACATGATCACTATTTTAGTTATTATGTTTCTTTCTTTGTCGTCGTTTCGGGTTATGTTTTGTTGAAATGTTTAGTTGTTACTTATGCGATTTGTATCCGGTGTCGTTAAACTATGTTCATTGGTTTAAATTCAAGGTCACGTTCTTCTTGTTGCGCATCGTCTCAATTAGTTGAATGTTCGACGAAATTAGGAGCATTCTATGTATTCCAAGCATTGTTGTAGATCCGGAGATCAATTTACATTTATTTGTTATTAGCAAAGAATTTGATAAGATGTTAGTTTTCATAATCCGTTGTCAAAATACCGTTAGACCTAAACTTGATTTTGTTCATAGTAGTATATGTATTTCCATGAGTTAGAAACGAGATGTTAGACTTTCTATCTATTCATGTTTATGTATGCTGCATGGGACAAAAGGTCATGATGTTGAAATGTTTGGATATAAGTTTAACGATTACAAAATGCGGTTCATGTGTTGTTTTGAGATTGATCAATCATGAACATATGGGATAAAATGCCCACTTGTGATATTATCTGATCTTGCCAAAAAAATCTAGCTTTGTATATGTCATTATCCGCCAATATCCGATCTAGACTAAAGTATGTCAAACATAAATCATAAGTCCAGTATTTGTTCGAAAGACCTAAAAATAGCATGAACCCCTTTTTCGGTAAAGCAAACAAAACCCATATAAATAAGATTCAATCCGTATTTAGTACAATTCGTCGTGTATTCGAAAGCATGCCTTATATCTAATTGGTAGGTTTTCTATCGCCTATATGATTTCGTAGTAAGTTTTACTTGTTGAAATACTCCTTCTTTGACTATTTGTTAGCGTTAATTGGTTTATTATCGTTGCTTTGGTGATAACGATTGCTATACTTAATTGTATCTTATGGGGTACCGAATTATGTGTCTTTACCCTTCAACCATCGCGAAAACTTAGCGGTTAGAGGGAGATCCGCGAAATTCTCGTTTCCCGTATGATTTTATCTTAGTTTACATTTTTTTTCTTAGTTGTGTGGAATATAAAATTTGTCCTCGGTCTTGGAAGCCATTTGCCGCCCCTCTCTTATTTTCTTGAAAAAGAATCTTAAGCTCGCCATTATCTTCTTTCCGATGAATTCTTTGTTGGCAAACACATGTATTCTCTATTTTGAAAGAAAGGAAGATTATGTGGATCCTTTAGTGTTAAGAAGATCGTATGAGACAGTTTGATACAATATTACTACTAGATGGTTTTTCCCCTTTCTAGTTGTGTTTTAGTCGACTGCTTGCTATTCCGATCACAAACCTTAATGACTACACAATTTATAAGGCCCATAATAGATCAATCTAATTTGATATAGGATATTATGCGCATTCATGATGACATTACATGGACTTAGTTAATTTGGCTAGATATCATGGCCAAAATGTTGTTATTACATGGTTTAAATATCCTTAAGGATAATTCGTTTGATTAAGTACTTATTCGTTATTTGTCTACGATTCAATTGTGTTCCGTAAATGATATATTACACTATGATAAGAATGGACGAATGCAATTTTCTTTGTTTCCATCAATATGTGTATGATGAAATCAAATATGGATCATTACACAATTCCTTCTTTTGAATCTAATTTTATGTATTTGGCCTCATTTATGGATTACATGCTAATCCTTTTCCTTTTCTTTTTATGCATGCTCTTCGCATACGAGTCTGAGGGACTCGTCATCTCCCGCATTCAACGTTGGGCCAAAGCCCAACAAAATCCTCCTGGAGTCAGTCCCGCCCGCAGCCAAAACAGAAAATAAAATCTGGGCTAAGCCCAACAGCAAACGGCCACAGCAGTCCAAAAATAGTTGGACCGAAGCCCAATTGCGGGCAGATCCGCAGCAGTCCTTAGAAAATGGGCTGAATCCACCTAACTTATTTCATGCCTTTATTTTACTTTATGCATGGAATTTGTATTATTATGCAACTAACCCTTTATTTTGTTTTATTTTCTCCATTTAGATGAACCTTAGCGAATTAGTGGGTTTTAGTTTAACAACGGGTAGTTAAGTTAAAGGGAAATTAATAATTAATACCACCAAAGTTTTTTTCTTTTCTTCTATTTATGATTAAAACTATTTATAGTATTTACAATATTTGTTTTCATTAGAATAGTTAATTTTTCAAAATAGCATTATTACATATGTTGAGCTAAGGAATCATGATTTGTTATTACTATCTTAAAAATTAAAATGTCATCAATATGCAAAGATGAATTCAAATGTATTTTAAACATTTTAGATTAATCCGTTTATACATTTCTTTTAGCCAAATACAGTTAAATAGAGTTAATGAAAAGAAAGAAGACCCATGCCTTTTTCATCATATTAAAATAAGTCTAGGATTTTCTATTCATATAATATAATTTTTAGTTTGCATTTGCTAAAACCTTCTCTTTGAAAATTATTATGCATAAGTAAATTATTGTATTTTCCACAAGTATTATTTATATAGCATCATTATATTTTCCTTCAAAATCTTAATAACCTTTATAAATTTTATTTTAAAATAGTATTTAAAGACATCTTTCATGCAACTTATTATTTTTGTAAATCCTATTTTTTAACAACATTATTACATTTTTCTTCAAACTTTAGCAATATTTGTAAGTCATTTTTAGCTTTAATTAATTAACCTAAGTTTGGCCGGATAACCGTAAGTTAACGGATTCTAAAGGATGCCTAACCCCTTCCCTTTAGGATAATATAGAACCCTTACCTAGAATCACACTGGTTAAGCAGACTATTAACGGAGGTTAGTTTTACCTTAAGTTAATAATTAGGTGCCCTAATTCACCTTAAAATCAATTAGGTGGCGACTCCTTAAAATCAATCAATAGGAATCACCAATATGTTATACTCTAATTTTGACTCGGTTAAAATGGGGTATAACAGCTTGGCGACTCCGCTGGGGACTATTAGGTTCTAACCATAACGGACTTAGGTTAATAAATAATTTGTAGAAAGTTTTGTTTGTTTGCTGTATTTTGCCTTTATTATTGTTTTCCTTATATACTTTAAGTGTTTTATTGTTTTATTCATTATGTGATTTTTATATGTATTTATCGCTTTCTTAAACCGGCATTCCGTTCATATCTCTTCCATTTCGGAAAATTCACACATATTCACACACTTAAAGCGGTTTCGCGTGTTTGCGGCCGTGCACTACTAAATTATCCCTTTAGTTGGATTGATCGGTGGATTTAGTCGATCGGCGGTGCGACCGACCACGGACTTTCCACTCCCAAGTTGTCCACTTGGGGGAACCTTGTGTCTAGGAAACCAACTCTTAGTCTACCTAGCGTAGAGCGAAACCAAAACCTTGTAAGGACATGCATCATTTTAAACCTAGGAAGCTTAATACCCCTGGTGTATTAAGTTCATTAGTCAACCTTACCAAATGTCCAAATGAGTCTATGACTCTAAGTGACGCTATTCACTATCTATGTGCATTATTTGAAGGACATATGTGGGGAATATGTGGACCGGGTACTCTATAGATAAATATTTCAGAAAACTAATTTTGTTGCGGGATTGTCGTGGAGCATCCAATTAATGCGGAGGTTTGAAGACAACCAAAGGAAATTAGTGGAGATCAAGTAGTAGATATCTTAGATTAACTTTGAATTGTATTATTATTAATCGGCATGTAATAAATTTTTATTATTCTTGTAAATTAGTTTTAGGAAGAGTTATGGAATGATACATAAAAGACATGTTTGTCCTTCAAATGTTCGTTAGGCCTACCTCTGGCATAAAGAGGTCCCTTGCATTATAGAACGCGATGTATTATGTGCAATAATGTGTTTATGTGCGATAATATGTCCTTACCGTATACTGACTCGTTTTCTTTTTTTCTTATTTTTATCTTTTTCTTTTAAACTTATTTTCAAAACAAAAAGGTTGACTTGTGCTAAAGGGAGCGGCGGAGCATTCATATTTCACACGGTCTAAAGCCAAGAAATCGACTCGACTCATCATTAATCACCACGGTTAACCAAAAAGACTCGTTCTAAAATGGAGCAAAGTTTGATCAATGCAACCACTTCATCCGAGCCATCTCTTAGTTTACCTATCACAAGTGATCCCACATCCTCTAATGAACCGTAAACACATTTGGAGGTCATTGCTCGTCTGGAGCAACGAGTTGGCCGAACTAAGTCACATGGTACTGCAAAATCGGTCATTTTCTCAAACTCCGCCACATATGACTCCATCTCAGGGGGTTCGTCAGACTTTGCCTATGCCACCTCCATTCCCAAACTTAGACGAACTTAACCAAGTGAACTATTTTACCACTTCTCAACCGGCTACTTCGAACCTCTCACCCACCTAGTCACTCAAAATGCTCTCTCTCTCGTGTTTACAACTACTTCTTCAAAGACTCGGTACATACCGCCGCACCTCATCAAGTTCCGCCGGTATATACTTATGCCACGGCTCCGCCATTGACACAAACCCAAGGGACTATGTCACGTAAGATGTTGATCATTATGTCGAAGTCGAAAAGGAGACAAGGGCGGTTAATGATGAAATGATAAATAGAAAGCTCAAAAGTTTGGAGGAGGCTATGAGAAGTTTGCGTGGACTCGGTAGTAACCAAAGCGTGAGATATGAAGAATTGTGTGCATTTCCGAGGTAGAATTGCCACCGGGTTACAAGATTCCAAAATTTGAGAAGTTTGATGGGTCGGGAAATCCTTTCTTCCATTTGAAAGTCTATTGCGAAAAGTTGATTGGCGTAGGGAAAAATGAAGGGATAAGAGTCAAACTATTTAATCAAAGTTTAAGTGGGAAAGCTTTGGAATGGTATTCCAAGCAAGATACAACCAAATGGCGTACTTGGGATGACTTGGCAAATGCTTTTGTGGATCATTACAAGTTTCATGTTGAGATCGCTCCTGACAGAATTTCAATTACAAAATTAAAGAAGAAGTCAGTTGAATCATTCCGAGAATATGCTATACGGTGGAGGGAAGAAGCATCCAGGGTACACCCTCCGATGGAGGAAGCAGAAATGGTCACTTTCTTCATTCAGGCATTAGAGCCAGAGTATTATGAACGTTTGGTGACAATGGGTGGAAAAACTTTTGCAGAAGTGATCAAAGCTGGGGACATGATCGAAGATGGCATTAAGACAGGAGAATAACAAGTCTAGCGGCATTGCGTCTACTAGTAAGGCCATACAACCGGCGCTCTCGGAAATGGAAAGAAAAAAGAAAAAGAAGCGACAAGCGGTAATGGCTCGGGAAACACCTCATACCACCATCAACAACCTCCACGATACCGGTCTAACGCTCCCCACCCACAATATTTTCAATATTCATCGCATCCATACAACCAAGTTTTGTCATCTTACCAACCTCAATCACCACAAATTTCCTACCCCGTCTACACACACACAACCAACATACCGACCTCCACGACCACCAACATACCAAGCTCCACCATCACAATCTCATCATCCAAACAATGCATCCGCACCTCGCCCAAATAGACCTTTTCGTAATTTTACACCGCTAGGAGAGCCGTTAAGCGTTGTTTTTGAAAGACTGCAAGCTTCAGGCTTATTATATCCTGTGGAAGGTAGAATTCCAGATCCGTTACCCAGAAGTTTTGATCCTACTAAAACGTGTGCATATCATTCGGGGGTAAAAGGCCATGCTACTGATCGTTGTTACGCATTGAAACATAAGGTTGAAGATCTTATTGAAGCAAAACAGATCATGGTCAAACAACCGACACCAAATGTGGATAACAACCCACTCCCGACACATGATGAGGCCTCGATAAATATGATTGGTATAGATGAAAATGATGATGATCCGGCCAAATTTATAGTGCCTGTGAATAGCGTGGAAGATCACGATCTTATAGCTGTTGCTTCTCCGGCTATAGTGGTAAGAGGTTGTGTGCCTGTCGAGATATTAGGAGCTTCATCAAACACCGTGGAGATAGCTCAAGCGCCAAATCAGTTGCCAGTACTTAATACCAAAGCCGTACCATGGAATTATCAACAAGCTGTGATGGAATGTCGAGGGAAAGAAACGATCACTGACAAGATTAAGACGTCAGGAATGACAAGGTCCGGAAGGTGTTATACCCGGAAGAGCTAGCTAGGTTGAGGCAAACCAAAGAAAGTGATGCGCCTCCAAAAAGGGCTGTGACGGAAGCCGAGGCCGAAGAATTTTTGAGGAAGATTAAGGCCAGTGAATACTCAGTTGTGGATCAGTTGAAAAAGACTAATGCCCAGATTCCTATCCTTTCTTTGCTTTTGAGTTCGGATGTACACAGAAATGCACTCTTGAAGATTTTAAGTGAAGCATGTGTTCCGACTGAAACAACTAGTGAGACATTAGCTGGAATGATTGGGCACGTGCTTGACAGTCATCGAATCAGCTTCGATAATGATGAACTGCCTCCAGAGGGATGTAGTCACAACAAAGCGCTCCATATAAGCGTCAAATGTCGTAACATGTTTGTGTCTAAAGTGTTGATTGATGGAGGCTCGGGCTTAACATTTGCCCGCTAGCGAGTACGAAGAAGATCGGATATAATACTAGCGAGCTTAAAACAAGTGATATGAATATTCGAGCATTTGATGGGGCTCAAAGGCGTCCTATTGGAGAAATAGAATTAAACGTGTTGATTGGACCAGTTGAGTTCATTATGGATTTTCAAGTACTTGATATCCCACGACATACAACATGTTGTTAGGAAGGCCGTGGATCCATCCTGGCCGGAGCCGTGCCATCTACTTTGCATCAAACTCGTCAAATTTGAGTGGAATCAACAACAAATATGTGTACAAGGAGAATGTGACACGTCCATCTATCGAGAGCAATCTATCCCATTCATTGAGGCAACACGGGAGGGTTTGATGGAACAACTTACCATGCGTGGGAGGTTGTGAATGTCACTAGAGTGGGTGACGGGAGTCAAATTCAAGAATCGAAAATGTCATGCGCCGCAATCATGGTTGCAAAGGAAATCTTTGAAAAATGGGTACCAACCCGGATTTGGGTTAGGGAAGACATTAAATGGGCGGGTTGAGCACGTAGTCCTCCCCGCACAACGTTTACATTTGGTTTGGGATATGAACCAACTGAGGAAGAAGTGAAGAAAGCACGAAAGAATAAAGGAAAGGAGATTTTCTTGCCGAAACCCATTCCTGATATTGATCAAACTTTCTCAAAACTTGCCATCTCCAAAACTTCAGATTCGGCTGTTGAAGTTGCCTATGATGATATTGTGGAAGGGATCAAGAATTTGTTCGTGGAAGATGAAGATGATCATCCTGTGGTAATTGAAGACATTGTCGAAACACCGACCTTACGGGGCTGCCGAACCAGGACCTGAGTTGAAGAATTGGATTTGCATCTCAGCCCCGGTTCGCCGGGAGTTTCAGTAGTTTAAGTTTAAATTTTCTTTTGTAATAGGCCGGAGGCATAATTTGGAACCTTTTTGTTTTTGTCGCGTCGCCTCTATGTTTTGTAACGGCCTTTCTAAATTAAGATTTTGTCATTTGTTGTAATGAACTACGTTTGACCTGACTTCCTTTTGGATACGTAGGCAGCCCATATCGGGTTCGGTCACTCTTTTCAAAAAATTTCGTGTCTTTGTTTTGTAGGTTTGAACTACGTGTGGCCTGATTTCCTTGTGGATACGTAGGCAACCCACATCGGGTTCGGCCCTCCTTTTATTAAAAATCTCAAAAGTTCTTATTTTACTCACGAACTACGTACGCCTGATTCCTTTGGGATACGTAGGCAACCCAAGGCGGGTTCGGCCCTTCTATTTTAAAATTTCAAAGTCTTGGTTTTATCCGACAATTTTCGTCCCTATGAGATACATGAGGATTTTGTGTAAAGTTTTGGTCTTCCCATTGTTTAAATTTATGTGTCGTAGTATCTTGAAACTGGGACAAATTTTGAAATCGATCAAATCGCTTTCAAAATTTTTCGTTATAACTTCTCACTTTTCGATTGTTTAGAACCAAGCGCCTCCAGGACTAAAACCGGGACAATTTTTAGAAGTAGCACAAAAGTGGTCTTAAATGTTAATTTTAAATAAAGTTTGTCCATGTCTTTTTAAAATGTCGATAAGTTTGAATTTCGAGTCTTCATAATCATTTTGTCTATTAGAGCCACTAAGTATCCCCTTTCGAAATCATCCAAAGCTCATTACTCTTAATATTCTTTATTACTTATTACCGAAACTCCTTGGCCAAGCAAAATATCGGTGGGGCATCGAAGAATGTGGACGCGATCGAGACAAGAATCAATTCAAGGACCAAGTTCCCCGATATGCACAAGTCAACCAATTTTCTTTTAAAACTCACAATTTTTCTTTGATGAGACAGTTTCAATTAACATGAATGTGGGGCATATTTGAATTCCCTTCAAATTTTAATTATGGACGTGGACAAAGAGTTAGCTTTCTTCAAAGGCAAATATTCTTCAATGTGGATGTAAATTTAGCTTGCGCTAAATGATGGATGTTGTTCACTCTTCATGGAATTTTGATCACAACAGTGGACATGAATTTATCTTCTCAATCAAAGGCCGTGAGCGTAAATTCTTTCAAACCCAACTATTTATATATTCTTACCACTAACAGTTGTTTTAGCTCGTGGCATTTCTCGATGGACCAAGGGCACATAATCGTGGATTTAACTTTCTTCAAAGTGGATACGGACATGGTCACTTGTTATTGGTTTAAATTTCTTAATTTTGTCATCACTTTGTATATATTTATTTATTTCAAGTCGCTAACAAGTTCTTTTTAGAATGTGGTATTTAATGAGATGACAGGATCGAAATCTTGCATCATATGTCAAATCGTGGGGACAATGGTAGATTTAACTTACGACACAACGAGACATGGATTAGGAGGTGAAATCATATCTCTTCACGAATGGTTTTGTGGATGTGGACATAAATATGGATATACATTTTTATAGTACAAATTGTGAGAGTGGACGTGGATTTATATTTTAATATCGTGGATGTATGTGGATTTATTTTCTCGCATTGTGGATATTGTGGACGTGGAAGTGGATTTATCTTTTTACATTATAACATTGGGGACGTGGACGTGGACGTGGATTTACTTTTCTCACATTATAAATTTTGTGAAAGTAGACGTGGATTTATCATCTTTCTCCGAATGACCTCGTGGGTGTGGACATGGAAATGGATTTATATTTTACATTATAAATTTTGTGGAAGTGGACGTGGATTTATTTTTTACGCATTGTGGATATTGTGGACGTGGAAGTGGATTTATCTTTTTACATTATGAACATTGTGGACGTGGATGTAGATTTATCTTTTCGCCCTTAAAATTTGTGGATGTGGATGTGGAAGTGGATGTGGATTTATATTTTTGTACAGTGGAAGTGGATGTGGATTTATATTTTTGTACCGTGGAAGTGGATGTGGATTTATATTTTTGTACCGTGGAAGTGGATGTGGATTTATATTTTTGTACCGTGGAAGTGGATGTGGATTTATATTTTTGTACGTGGAAGTGGATGTGGATTTATATTTTTGTACCGTGGAAGTGGATGTGGATTTATATTTTTGTACCGTGGAAGTGGATGTGGATTTATATTTTTCGTATCGTGGAAGTGGATGTGGATTTATATTTTGTACCGTGGATATGGATTTATATTTCTGTAACGTGGAAGTGGATGTGGATTTATATTTTTCGTACCGTGGAAGTGGATGTGGATTTATATTTTTCGTACCGTGGAAGTGGATGTGGACGTGGATGTGGATTTATATTTTTGTGTAATGCGGACGTGGAAGTGGATTTATCTTTTCGCCCTTAAAATCTGTGGAAGTGGATGTGGATTTATATTTTCATACCATGGAATGTGGATGTGGACGTGGATTTATATTTCTACATTATAAAGTTCATGGAAGTGGACGTGGATTTATATTTTGCATTGTGGATTTTGGGGCATAGACGTGGATTTAAATTTTAGTACAGTGAATTTCGTGGATGTGGATTTATTTTTTACATTATAGATCTTGTGGATGTGGAAATAGATTTATCTCTTTGCACTTAAAGTTTGTGGAAGTGGATGTGGATTTGCATTTTATACCGTGGAATGTGGACGTGGACGTGGATTTATATTTGTGCATAGTGGATTTTTGTGGGTGTGGATATGAATTCTTTTTTTTTTACATCATGAGTTTTATGATGTGGGCATGAATTTCGTGGATAAGGACGTGGATTTATGTTTACGCACAGTGAATTTTATACATAAGGGTTTGAATATGGTCATAAATTAGCTCCCCTTAAAATGTGGTGTCATCATGGTTTTAGCTTTCCTCAAAAAACAAACGTGGATGTGGATTTAGCTTTCGTTAATGTAAATGTGGATGTCGACTTAATTTCTTCTTCAAGTGGAAGCCATAAATTCAATACATCTCCAAAGTACGATGTGGATTCAACTACCGAAACATGGGTTATAAGTATAAACTTCCTCAACCCTATTTCATTTACATATATTTCTTTATCACTAACAAATGTTTTTAGCTTGTGGCTTTTGAAAATGGCAAGATTAAAATGGCTCTGCACATCAACTCGTGGAACTTTATCTTACGCAGTGAACTGGGGCAAACATTTGAAGAGGAATATCAAACTCACAAGCAAAGGTCACGGATCTACTCTCGAACTCAACTCCGCCTACGTCCACAAACACGTGATACGTAGGTTAATTTCTCTTTCATATCCATCGCTAAAACTTTACTCAATCAACTCCTCTCACAATCTTGTAAGCCTTTCTATATCCCAGTCTCACCATAATTCAACACTGGGGCAAAAGCGTAGCGTCAGTATCGACCCGCTTCTTTCGAACTACATACAGTTTGATTCTCACGAAACCCGAGATACATAGGCAATTCGGAATTTGAGGTTTGGTCATAATTCCTTTCATCCCATAATATTTTCCACCACCTCCCTCCTAAACCGTATTTTTCAAGTTCTTCCAAGTTCATACTTGTTGGTCGGAACAAAATCGGCTACTTACGTCAACTTCTTCGCCCGAAAACTCTTACATCGTCTCCGGTCGAAGAGGGGCATCTGTTGACACCCAATTTTGTCCCTCCTTTATTCCTATTTATTTCTGCGGGCTTCTAAATTTATTGACGAACTAAACACTTTATTTTCGCTATTATTAATTTTCACTATTTTACTATTATTACTAGCATTACTTTATCACAACTTTCAAAATGGTTCGTCGTCATTTGATTTTAGGATTTGTACTCGTTAAATTAATTTTACTTTATTAAATCCTTTTTTTCTACATATTAATTATTATATATCTTATATATATATATATTAAATTAGAAGCCCAAAAAATAATTAAATAAGGAGGAAAAGGCCATATTTTGGACCAAATAAAGCCCATACAAACACATTATTCATCAATTCAACCCCTACACCGACCAGCCCATTTACGAAATTTTCCACCCGACCCGGTCCAACCCACTATTATACAAACCTAACCTAAATCTCTCTCTCTCTTTCTCTTCTCTCTCCGCTCTCTCTCTCTCTCTCTCTCTCTCTCTCTCTCTCTCTCTCTCCATTTTAGCAAAACCTCTCCTTCTTTCAACCATGGAATCCTTTCTCACCCCATTTTCGTGCAATTCATCTCTCTCTTCTCTCTCTCCTCCCTTTTCCTCGTCTTCTCAAATTTGTGCCCCCCCTTTCCAACAAAAAATCAAAGGGATTATTTTTCTATGCTCTTCCGTTTTGAAGAAATGATCCCATTTTTCTTCAAACACAACCAAATTTCAAAAAATAAAAAAATCGGACCATTTTCGGTAAAAACAATCGTTGCCGTGAAAAGCACGTGATTTGTTCAAGATTCAAACGGGTTCATTTTTGACTTTTGTTTGGAGCCAAATTCAACCAAAATTCAAAAAATCCCGCCCAAAATCAAAACCCTAGTCATTTTCTACCTATAAATACATCTTACTTTCGATAGACACAAAAGGGGAGAAGGGGACGCAAAATACTTACTAAAAAAAAAATCCAAAATTCCTTTGTTCTTCTTGAGATTCGCAAAAAAAATCCCCTAAGCAATTTTAATTTCATTTTTTGTTTTGGGTTCGAGTTAAAAATGAAACCAAGTTTCAGGATTTTTTTTATTTGATATCGGGATTTTCGAATTCGAAAGTCTTTTCGAGTTCGGATTTGGGGATTCGAGTGTTCGAGTAGATTCGAAACCTTCGTCCTCAATTCACCGCACCGAAGAAGGTAAACAAACTTTCCTTTATCGTTTAATTTGGTTTGGATTTTAATGTTTAGTTATGTTGTTTATAATTTTGTATTTTAGTATGGACATGTTTCATGGTTAACTGTTTATGTAGTTGTTTAGATTAATGATACGTGATATGGGTTAAATGTTCTAACGAGGCTTAGTCTTACATTTTATTTAAGTATATAGATTCGATCGTTAAGTTAAATCTTTCACATGCTTAGTAGATTAATGGATTAACAATCATGTTTAGGATTTGAACTTGTTGTCATATAAAGTAATGAATGTTTTGATTGCATTGTCTTGATTTTTGTTTAGTCTTATTGCTAAGGATGTGTTGTAGTATGTTTGATGGTTTTCCATATGTTCATTTGTTTGCGTGTTTGTTTGATATTTGGGTTTAAAGTCATTTTTGCTTAGATATTGTTAAGGGATTTGGTCTAGTTCGATTGTATATGTACTTATTAAATATTTTAAATAATGAGATGTTGTTTGCCTTTATATGTTCTCTTTAAATGATCATATTTTTTAGTTAGGCAACCTCTTTATTCATGATTTAGTGTTTCTTTTTCTAGATTTATATGGGCTTTATTTTCCTTTAGATCATTATTGTGCTCCAAACATATTGTTATGAATCCTTGAACGAATTGACATTGTATATGTGTTCAAACTAAATTGATCCAAACCTTTGTCAAAAGTCCTAAATATAGTCTAGTGTTGAGTATTTGTTTCCAAAAATTGTGAAATATGCATGAAGTAGGATGATAGAATTTGCCCATATGCTTTGTTTAAATGATTTCTTTTTTAAAATCATCTTTTGTCAAATTGTTGTATTTAATAAATACTTATATTAATGTGTTAACGATTATTGGAAATATGGTTCTGATTTCGTCTTAAATTGTTCTTTATATATGTTTTCTTTATTTGTTACGACAATTAATTGAAGTTATTTGTGCATGATTTTTAATATATTTCTTTAAAGTTTCTTTTTATGTTATGTGCTTAATAAGTATCTTAAGGTCTTTGAATTATTGTCAAGTTACCTCAGTATTGTTCACGATGTATAATAGTTGGTATATCCCTTTTGCTTTGTTTTTTTGGTTTGTTTCAATTCAATACCCTTTCTTTCTTCCTTTATATGATTATTGTAAGAGATTTTGTTGTCATTGAGAATGTAGTTCTCTTGTTAACTTAAGATTGTAAGAAATGCAATCTTATCTATTCGATCAATGCACATATGTCGGAGTCATTTCTTTCTATGCTAAAACCATGTTAGCCTCTAATTTGAAAAGAATCCAAGATTTGTTGAGATGTTTATATGTTGGAATATTAGTTGCATGCCAAGTTCTCCAATTTACTTAATCTTGTTCAATTGTTTTTGCCTTATTAATTCATTTTTTTGCTTGTTTGGATCATATTTGATATGATTAATTTGCTTATTTTAGTGTTAATTAAAGTCGTTAAGTTGATATAGGACTTTATCTTAGCAAGTATATTATGGAATTATGGTTTTCGAATGTTTTGGTGTTAGTCTATAAGTGTTGGGATAGTTTAAATTGATTCGTGGAATTTTAAATATCCTTATGGAGGGTAGGATTTACCGTTTCGTTTGATTAATTCAAGTACTTGATGATTTTGGGTTTATTTGAATTCATATATGTTTCCAAATGATATATTACCCTATATTGTGTATATATATAAATATATATATATATATATATATATATATATATGATCTATTTTCTTTGAATTTCTATTTACATATGTTTAACCTTATTTATTGATCGTATACTAATCTTTCTCTTTCATTTTTTTTTATGCATGACCTTCGCACACGAGTCTGAGGGACTCGTCTCTCCGCATTCGATGTTGGGCCAAAGCCCAACAAAATCATCTCTCCGTGTCGGTTCAATCCCCATCGCATCCAAAAATGGAGGAAAATAAAATCGGGTCAAAGCCCAAAAAAGTCGGGCCACGAAGATAAAAAAATATAGTTGGACCAAAGTCCAACGGTAATGGATTGCAGTCCTCAAAAATGGGCTGAATCCATTCCTTTTATTTATTCCTCCATTTTTATTTCTTTTATGCATTTAATTTGTATAGCATGACTAACCCTTTATTTTGTTTTATTTTCTCCATTTAGATGAACCTTAGCGAATTAGTGGATTTTAGTTTAATAACGGGTAGTTAAGTTAAAGGGAAATTAATAATTAATACCATCAGTTTCCTTTTCTTCTATTTATGATTAAAACTATTTATAGTATTTACAATATTTGTTTTCATTAGAATAGTTAATTTTTCAAAATAGCATTATTACATATGTTGAGCTAAGGAATCATGATTTGTTATTACTATCTTAAAAATTAAAATGTCATCAATATGCAAAGATGAATTCAAATGTATTTTAAACATTTTAGATTAATCCGTTTATACATTTCTTTTAGCCAAATACAGTTAAATAGAGTTAATGAAAAGAAAGAAGACCCATGCCTTTTTCATCATATTAAAATAAGTCTAGGATTTTCTATTCATATAATATAATTTTTAGTTCGCATTTGCTAAAACCTTCTCTTTGAAAATTATTATGCATAAGTAAATTATTGTATTTTCCACAAGTATTATTTATATAGCATCATTATATTTTCCTTCAAAATCTTAATAACCTTTATAAATTTTATTTTAAAATAGTATTTAAAGACATCTTTCATGCAACTTATTATTTTTGTAAATCCTATTTTTTAACAACATTATTACATTTTTCTTCAAACTTTAGCAATATTTGTAAGTCATTTTTAGCTTTAATTAATTAACCTAAGTTTGGCCGGATAACCGTAAGTTAACGGATCCTAAAGGATGCCTAACCCCTTCCCTTTAGGATAATATAGAACCCTTACCTAGAATCACACTGGTTAAGCAGACTATTAACGGAGGTTAGTTTTACCTTAAGTTAATAATTAGGTGCCCTAATTCACCTTAAAATCAATTAGGTGGCGACTCCTTAAAATAATATAACTTGTACACTTTAACCAACTGTTTTTTTATCCCACGTGGACATATGTCATAGTGCTTAATATTTATTCCCTTCTCATATATAGACGTATGCACTTCAATTTTAATTCTCCGACACATTTATTTCCTCCGTGCACTTTTACTTGTTCACTTTTGACTTTTCACGTTCTTGCTGAATATTTATTCCCTTCTCATATATAGACGTATGCAGTTCAATTTTAATTCTCCTACGCAAATTTATTTTCTCCGTGCACTTTTACTTATTCATTTTTGACTTTTCACGTTCTTTAAGAATTAATAAATCCCACGTGAACATATGTCATAGTACTGAATATTTATTTTCTACTCATGTATATACGTATGCACTTCAATTTTAATTCTCCGACACATATTTATTTTTTTCTATACACTTTTACTTGTTCACTTTTGATTTTTCACATTCTTGCTGAATATTTCATATGTCATAGTACTTAATATTTATTGTCATCTCATGTATAGATGTGTGCACTTCAATTTTAATTCTCCGACACATTTATTTCCTCCGTATACTTTTACTTGTTCACTTTTGACTTTTCACGTTCTTGCTAAATATTTATTCTTTTCAAATGTATAAAAGTATGCAGTTCAATTTTAATTCTCCTACACAAATTTATTTGCTCCGTGCACTTTTACTTGTCCACTTTTGACTTTTCACGTTCTTTAAGAATTAATAAATCCCACGTGGACATATGTCACAGTACTAAATATTTATTATCTTCTCATGTAGACACGAATGCACTTCAATTTTAATTCTCCGATACATATTTATTTCCTCCGTGCACTTTTACTTGTTCCATGTATACATGTATGCACTTCATTTTAATTCTCCAATACATATTTATTTCCTCCGTGCACTTTTACTTATTCACTTTTGACTTTTCACGTTCTTGCTGAATATTTATTCTCTTCTCATGTATACATGTATGCATTTCAATTTTAATTCTCCGACACATACTTATTTCCTCCGTGCACTTTTACTTGTTCAGTTTTGACTTTTCATGTTCTTTAAGAATTAATAAATGAAGTACTCCTTCCGTCCCATATTACTTGGCCACATCACTTGACTTTTCACGTTCTTTAAAAATTAATAAATGAAGTACTCCCTTCGTCTCATATTACTTGGCCACATTACTATACTATACTTGACTTTTCACGTTTTTTAAGAATTAATAAATGAAGCACTCCCTTCGTCCCATATTACTTGGTTGTACACTTTAACCAACTACTTTTTTATCCCACGTGGACATATGTCATAGTAGTGAATATTTATTCTCTTCTAATGTATACACGTATGCACTTCATTTTTAATTCTCCGACACATTTATTTCCTCCGTGCACTTTTACTCGTTCACTTTTGACTTTTCACGTTCTTTAAGAATTAATAAATGAAGTACTCTCTCCGTCCCATATTACTTAGCCACATTACTAAAAAATTCTAATATATATAAGTGTCCAAGAGGGGCGAACACAACAACAACAAATAAGAGGAAAAGAAAAAAATATGAAGACTCACTATGGAAAATCGCAGTATCCTTTGCAAAATATACAAACCATAAAGACTAACTAAATTGAGTAACCAAATTAATCATGTTGGGCCCCGTGCATTGCACGGGCATAGTTTGCTAGTATATAAGCTAAAGGCCAAATCCATCGACAACCCCCTGTGGTCGTTCGGATTTTTCAATTGAACACTTCAAGTAACCTTTGTTCCATTTAGACACCTACGGCAAGATTTGATTGTGTCATTTAAATACTTTTTACTGACCTAACAACTTGGGTGAATTGCACACCAAATAGGCGCGTGAAGAGCCCAAAAAACAGATTTTTTTTCTTTTTATTTCTCCTTCATTCTTTTCTACTGTCACCAAGCTTACTCCTTTAATGGAGGTGGGATTCGACTCAAATCTGTTATCATCGCTATTGCTGCCATTTCCACCACCACTACTGCTACCTACACCTAATAATCAATCTACCAAAATTCCATTTCAACATTTGCTTCATTTGGATTCTTAAAAAAACCAAAATTGGTAATTGATTTTGTTCTTAATGTTCTCAGATTGATTAATTCAATGTTGTCAATTCATTTCTCATTCAGTGCTCTGTATGAAAATATTCTTACGCATAATTTGCAGAAAACACTAAAAACAAATTAAGTGAACAAAAAAAAAAACAGAAAACACTAAAAACAAATTAAGTGAACAAAAAAAAAAAGATTTTTTTTTTAAAATCTTTTGGGAAAAGAGCAAACTCTTCAACCTTAAGAATTCTTTTTTTAAATCTTTTGGGAAAAGAGCAAACCCTTCAACCCTAAGAATTCCTTTTTAATCTTTATCACTGAAAACCCGAATAAATTTGCATATGGGTATGAACATAAAAGCAAGATTTCATCAAAGACTAACGATTGCACAAAAAAAACAAGAAACTTCATTGTTCCCCCCTGCATTCTGTTGACACCCAATTTTGTCCCGCCTTTCTTCCGAAATATTTATTTGCACTTTTAATATCTTGACAACTTAAGAACATTTGTTTTTATTTTATTGCAATTATTAGCCTTCTATTAATATTGTCGTTTTCCACTATCCAATACCAAATGCCATCGCCTATTATCATTATCATTATTATTATTATTATTATTATTATTATTATTATTATTATTATTATTATTATTATTATTATTATTATTATTATTATTATTGTTGTTGTTGTTTTCATCATACTGCCCTCGTTTAATATTATGATTGTCATGATCACTTTTAACTTTCCTATTTATCATCTTACACGAAAATGCATCGCATTTATTTTACTACTTACTTTTGGACTTTAAAATGTTATCGCGCAACTATTACGATATCATGTAATTTTATATGAGTACTAATAAATATATTTTTATATTAAGAAATATTTTAGCACGCGTTAATTTAGAGGCCCAAATAAATATAAGGAAGAAAGCATATTAAGTCCAAGATAAAAGACTTCGCACTGGCCCAATTTCTATAAAACCTGATCTCTAATTTGGCCCAAAATAAGGCCAAATTCATCCATCTCAACGTGGCCCTAAAACTACAACCTATTTTTTTAAGCCCAACCAAGGACCCATCAGCAGCCCATAATTCTTTTTCTCGTAAAACCTAACGTCCATATGCAGCCACAAACGTTTCTTTCATCCCCTTTCCCTTTGAAGCAAAGCTCAATACCGTACATCAATGGCAGTGGTTTGCCCTCTCCGTTTTCGTGAAAGTCTCCAGGTCATGGCGTGTCCACTGACAGAAGGACGCTCCCCCCTTTCCTATTTGACCAAAACTATTCGAAACATAGAGGTATATGTCATCTTCACTCGATATTTTCACTCTGCCTTCTTCCATTTCGGGCACAAATCTGACCAAATCACGTGAAAGGTCTACAAGTTCGTCCAAAATTTTCAAACGGGCATTTTTGACCCAAGATTCAAACCTGATGCTCTAAGAATCCCGCCCAAAAAACACCCCAAAACCCTAGCTCGCAGTTATAAATATTCGTTTTGCATCCATTTAGAGGGAGGTTTTTTTTTGGGAGCCATCACTCTTCACTAAAAATTACTGTTGAAACCAAACGTTACTCTGAAAAAGGAGTATATTTTTTTTGTTTCTGTCAAGATTTCAGCTCAAAGGGTTTTCCGAGTGCAAAGTGGTCGAAGTTTGAGCCCTAGATCGGTGACCTAAAAGCCCTAGTTCACTGCACCCGAAAAAGGTCAGTGCTATTCCTTTCTCTCTTGCCATTTTGCTTAGATCCTAATGTGTGTTAATGGTTCTGTGTTTATGTGTTTTTTTAGTTTTCGAGATGCTTTTTCATATCATAGATGTCATTGTAGACAATAAAATTCGCGTCGAGAAAATAATAATCAAGACAGGAAAATATCGCAACAATCGTTGTATTTGATTTCAGAATATGAGTGTTACAATCTCTATGATTCCTCTGATTCGTCTTTTCAACAATAAATTCAAGGGCTTTTGAGCTTGGTCTTGAATCTTCGTCTGGATCTCTAGAACTTCTAGAGAAA
>NC_081349.1:42889949-42899717 GCF_029784015.1 Lycium ferocissimum
CTCCCGTTTCTTTTTGAACTTCGCCCCTTTTTCCAATTAGGGAGACCCTATTTATAGTTGTAGGATGGAGGAGTGATAAGGATGGTTTTCGACCAATCGAATGTCGACATGCCAATATTTGATCGTTCGAACATGTCATTTGTACGATTTGGCGATCTTCTTTGGGCCCTTTTTGATTTGACTAGGAGTCGCATCTTTTTGACACGTGGACGATCCTATGGCTCCTTCGTTTGACTTGGCGTGCCACGTCATTTGACATGTGGCACCAATTTGGGTTTCGAACAAGATGACACTGATTGGGACAAAGTACTATTATTTATAGCCCAAATTAATGGACTAGCCCAATGAAATTGGACCATTACTTAAATTCATATTTATTGACTTAAATAATTAACCCAATTATATTAGCCCATAATATTTATTTGGACTAATATATTTTGAATTTACCATAATCCGAATTTCTTATGAATTTAAATTCAATAAAATTTCGTTATCTACAGTCATTAGAATAAGAAATTTTCATTTGTGTTGCACACACTAAAGTCATTGCCCTATAATCGATTTTTTTTTTATTTTGGAAAACATGGCCTAAGATTTCAGTTTCACTGTTATGTAAAAGCATGAAATTTGTTTTTCTTTCCAAAGAAAAAAAATACTCCCCTGCATGTGTTAGTTGCTACCCGTATTTAGGATATAGATTAGTGTTCGTTCTTTACTGGTTTAAGGAATACTTATACCTCGTGAAAATATGTTTTGTATATAGTACGTCGTTAACATTTTATGAGAAAACTGCTTCACCAGTAACGTATAATGTATGCTATTTTGCTGAATGTGTTGGAGTGTAACGAAAAGAGACCATGTCCTTTAGGATTCTCAAGCAACGTGTTATTTGAACAAAAGTAATTTTCCCTCCTTTTCCTTTAATTTTGCGACTCTGTTTAGCTTCATTGTGTTATTAGTTTTATGGTGTTCATGTTTTATTACCTTCTCTAGTGATGCTGGCTGTGATGTTTTTTAGTTATTCTCCTAAGTTCTATTTTCTGCCTATTTAAATCTAGCATGAGTATAGGTTGGTTGATTTGACTACATAGTTGTTTGTGTATTTTGGCTTTAAACTTCTCTACTGTGTTAGTCTAAAATATGAAGTCATGTATGTTTGGGGTCCCAAGTTTCAGAGTAAGTTTTTTTTTTTTTAGAGGAATAATGAGTATGAATTGAATATGATTGTTTGTGTTAGCTTTAAGTCACATTGTTCTCCTAAGATGTATTCTGGTTAAGCTGTATGAGAAGTGAAAGTAGTGTCAAACTCCTGTTCGTCTTTTTCACTATGTATTAGAAGTCAATTTCTTTTTGTGGCATAACCAGGGGATATAAATTGACACACTATTTTGCCTGCCAATGTATAAATTGTGTAAATTGCGGAAAATGAATGTGTTTGTTATATCCAAACAGGTAGTGCGATTTGTTTTGAGTCAACAATATATGTGCTAGAACTCTTGAATGAACTTTTGCCGCCCTGTATGCTCCCCAGCCCATTTGTTTGGACAATGCACTCTCCACTGTAGTGTTTTTTTTTTAGATAACTGAGTTATGGTTTTCTTGTTTAGATCCCTAGATTCAGCAAATAGTTTATGAGTTTTCGCTTATGAACAACTAGTTGTACCCTTAGAGTTTACTGAAGATCAGATCAATGGTTTAATTCTGGACATTAAAAAATGGAACCTTAGCATGTCTAAAGATTATTGAAATCTGTCTCTATGCTAAAATGCTACTTCTCTATTCACTAGTTGGGTGTGATGGTTCTATGCTTTTTATTAACATCACCATCATGATAAGAAGATGATCTCTGAAGTGTTTAGGTGATTCATTGAGTCTATTATGATCTCTAGTTTCAGAAATTTGTGTATTGAAAGGGGTAGAACTCTTTAAGATGCTAAAATTGGTGATATTATAAGATTTAGCCACTTCCATATGCTAGTAGATGTTCATAATATCAGTCCACTTGATTTATTTACGTTTAAAATATTTCTTAATTATTGCTCCCTGTTTTAGCTTAAGAAACTATCAGTTCACAAAAATAAAAAAAAAAAAAAATAAGCGTTTGAAAACTGGACTAAGTAATGGTATTCATTTCATAAGAAAGGAACTTTTGGCTATTTGTTTGTTGGGAATTATTCTTTACCTTTCCCTTTGTTTGCATGACATTGGGGATTTTCAAATCCCAAATATTATCGAGTTGATTTGTGGGCTGTTGTTGTACCCTTGAGGCCACTACTGCTGAAATTTTAAGTGGACAAATGCTACACTTGAGGCCCTGAAAGTGGCTCCTGCATTGGGTGTAAATAGCTGTAACTAAAATGAGATATCTGCCACGTTTTGAGCTAAGTTTCTTCTGCATTTTTGACCCAACTGCTGCTGCATTTTCTTTAAGCAAACACTGCGCTTAGTTGCAGCACTTTGATGATTCGTTCGCTGCATCGTGATTGCCCTTTTAAGGCAGTGTTGCTGCATTTGAGGCTGCCTCGTTGCTACCCTTGTAGTTGAATTAATTTGCCATCGCTTTGAGCACTTTTACGGGTTATTTGCGGCACTTTAAGGGTGCCGTTGGCCGCACGTTGGGGGCCAAAGTATTGCCGTGTTTCGTGGCCGCAAGATGTGGCACTTTTGAGACTATTGAGAGCAAAATACTTGTCGCTATGGCTACGCACCCAGTGATTGGGGCCTAGTAATCGCTGATTCGGCATTTTTCGTTGCATTTTTGACCATACAAACTTGCCGCGTATTTGGGAATATTATCTATTGCATTTGAAGCAAAACATCGTTGTGGTCCTAGCAAAATTTGTCGCTTTTAGGCCGTCTTGAAATAGCAACCACACAGTGAACAAACTTGGCATTTTCGATATGAATAGATTGCTATATTTGGGAATTCTCACTTTTAAAAGAACGGATTTCTATACTTGATTGAAAGTTTACTGATCTGAATATGTTTAACTTAGCAAATGCGCTTTCTCTTAACCTACCCTGTCACTAAAAAATGATTCGCATAGCGATTCTTTGAATCTTGTCGATTTTGGTTGTGCTTGTAATTAAGTTTCATGTTTGTTTTTCTTTGCTGGACTTGGCTGGTCATTTTTTTTAGAATGCATCTCTGTCTATTATTTTCCATATTAAATTTGTTTCATTTCCTAATTCCTTGTATTTCTCTTTTCTTTGTTTTTCATGGCATATGGGAGCACGCTTGAGTTGGGCGAGACTCAAATTTTCCGATAGCTGAGAAATTTGCATTTCTTCCTTCATACGCATGTCGCGCCTACTTCGCGACATCTCCGAACAGAAAGGCGAATTGAAAAGGGCGAGATGACTTTCCATCTCTCAGTATCCATAATCTTCACTCCTCTACCCGAACATGAAATGGGAGCGGGGAATAACTTTATGATAGTCTTCTTATTATAACTTTGTTATGTTTTATTCGTTTGATTATGCTTGGGATATTTTAGTTCTCTTAGAAGAACACGGCCTAGAACATTATGAGTTTAGAAAGGGTAGTTTATAAAGGGGAAATTAGTGGTTAACTATTTATTTTAAAGTCCCGTCTAATACCTATAACTTTTTTTATTTTTTAGAATCTAAGTATGTATAACGTTTCGCTAAATTTTCTTTATGGTGAAAGTCCCTTATGAGATATCAATTGTTAAATAAGTATGCGCTGAAGTCTATTTTTTATAGAAAGGCAACTTCGTTTTTTTTTTTTTTCAAGTCCGAAAGAATTAATCAACTGAAGCAATTTTTGTAAAAAAAAAAAAAAAAAAAAAAAAAAACCTATGTCCTTTTGTATATCATATTTTTTAGAACAAACTCAGCTTTCGTCATTAATGTATTCATATACGTAATTCTCATTCCAAAACCCAAAACTGTTAAATTTTCTTTTAAAAGGGGCGATTAATTTAGGTGCAATTTCTTAAATTCCTACAAGATATTGTGGAAGTACTTTTATTTGAAAACAAATGACACTAAGATGTATGATTTATAAAAAAAAAATGATTTTCAGTCCTTTTGAAAATAGTTATTTCTTTAAGTCTATAAACACATTATGTTATTTATTTGCAAAGTCCTCTATTTTAATTACCTATATACTTTATGAAATATCTTTTCTTAAATTATTTATAAGATACTAATTTATTGTACTTCGTCGCAATCTCTTATATTAACCTAAGTTTGGTCGGTAACCGTAATTAACGGATTCTAATGGATGCCTAAGACCTTCCCATTAGGATGTTTAGAACCCTTACCTAGAACTTATTAGGTTAGCAAGACCTTTAAAATTGAAGTTTAGTTTAACATTACTTAGCCAATAATTAGGTGTCCTAATTCACCGTTAAAATAATTAGGTGGCGACTCCTTAAGTCAAATATATAGGAATCACCAATATGTTGTACTCCGCTTTGATCCGGTCTAAATGGGGTATAACACATTCTTCTCTGCCATGGAGGTTTGGGCGGGGAAGATAATCACATCTACGGGGGAGGGGGGGGGGGGAAGACGATGGAAAAGGAGGGGTATGGAGGAGAAACTCCTTTTTTGTAATTATTTAGGTGTGTGTATAATATGGTTGGGTGGGTAGGGACTTTTTTTACTTTTTGAAATATTATTTTTTTTCTCAAAATTTATTTTTAATATTATTATTTGATCAAATGCCACATGTCGTAACTTAATTTGTCATTTTGCCACGGCGAGCGTGTTACACACATTTTACATATTTGAGTGATTGTCAAAAAGTCAGTTTAAACGACACAATCGAACCTTACCTGTAGTGTTAACGAAACAAGCATACTTGAGTTGTTCGGTGAAAAAATCCGACAACCACAAAGGTGGTATTATCAATGGATTTGGCCTAAGCTAATATATGCAAAAGCATTTTCTTAAATAGTGGTGCAGAGAGTTTCACATTTTTTCACTTTAAATGGGTAGTGATTGAAGGTCCCGACACAACAAGTCATGTCCATCAATTGTAAAAAGGAGGTACTATTGAATATATTTAAAATGGAAAAGGGTAAAAATGCCCCTATCCTATCATATTTGGTTCATGAAAGCTCATAGTTAATCTATTGGTTCGCCAATGCCCTTATCCTTTTTTTGGAGCTCATATTTGCCCCTAAACTAACAGACCCAACATCTATCAAAAATCATGTGATGTGTCACTCTTCTATTGATTTTATCTCAATTGAATTAAAATACTCACCCACAAAATGGGATCTGGAGAGGATGGAGCGTACACAGACCTTATCTCTACCTTGCAAAGGCAGAGAAGAATAACCACAAGATAAAGCTAATCAAAATAAAAATATGTTCAATACCAATGAACATATCCGAGAAATTAAAATCAAAACCGACAAACTTCCGGGTGAAGTATTACTTACTTTAGAACGGGAAAATTTGCAGAATCTACGTTATACGTCATAAACGTATAAAAACCATTAGGAGAGTGACACGTCACATGATTTTTAACAGATGTTACGTCTGTTAGTGTAGAGGCAAATATGAGCCCGAAAAAAGGATAAGGGGCATTTTTAGCCCTTTTTCGTATTTAAAAAGAGGGAAAATAACACTCTATGTCTATTTGGAGGAAATATTTACCTAAAATGGTGCATATTTTTAATTTTACCCAAAATGGCCCTTTTATACATTATTATACACTTTATACAAGGTTGATACATTATCTACGGTAAGTGTATAATGTTAAATACTATTGCAAAAAACTACGCGGATGCAAATTAAAGATGTGATTATGTGGATGTAATATTTTATGTTAGATTGTATATTATTGAAATTATATAGTGTGTCACATAAAGGTAATAAAAGTAAATATTTAAAAAAAAAAAAATGTTACTAGTAAATAGAGTACTATACAACTTTAGAATGTGCAGAAGTAATAGTAGTTGATGGGCCTGACTGAGTCCAAAAACAGTTTATCTGATCCAAACCAACAGGAAACTCAAGTTTGTGCAGGCCCATCAAGAACCCTAGTATAATAATCCTAGCACCCATCAAATTTCATATCTTTGCGCGGATTGTCGTTCATTTGGGGTGGTCTTTAATTTTTTTCCTTCAAATTGGTGGTCTTTAAGTTTTTCCCTTTGCCTAATATCTCAAGGTTGTGGGTTCGAACCCCAGCTCAGTAAAAAAAAAAAACGCAAGGCAGAATTCTGTCCATGCAAGCAAAATTTTGCCTGTGCAAATTCTACCTTAAGGCCTGCCGACCTTGCGATTTTTTAAAAAAAAATTGACTGAGAAAGGTTCGAACCCGAAACCAAGAGATTTTTAGCGAAGGGCAAAATTAAAGACCACAAATTTGAGGGACAAAAATTAAAGTCCACCCCCAGGGAAGGCCAATCTTGCAAATAATCCTCCCTATTCCATTCTAGGGATAATTACGAGACGTAACTAACTACTACTATCTAATTATATTTAGTAGCTATAGTTTCAATTAATTACATCTCATAGCTAATAGTTGTATCTTAATGACACTTAATAACTATTGAAATAAAATAAAGTAAGGGAAGAAAGAAAAAAGCATTGGAAATGTCCGTTCTTCTTTGACTCTCTCGCTGTACTTACCCACCTTTCTTCTTCTTCTTCTTCTTCTTCAACTATCTTCTCTCTCTAAAAACACATACCCGTTTTCTTTCTCTCTCTAAAAACACACAACAATTCTTTCATTTTTTAGTTGTTTTTTCTGTGTACTTTGTTGAATATCTTCTTCCATTTTTTTTTTATTTTAACAAAAAAAAAACGTTTCTGACATTGTTAGGGTTCTTGAACAAGCTTCGATTTCGTTTTAATGGCAGAGTTGGTGACGATGACGATGAAGGATAACATCGGCGGTTGTTGGTGACAGCGATGTTTTCGTAAATCTGGTAACGTCGGTGTCAGATACGCCGAAGTTGTCGTATTCACGAATACGGCGATTGTATTCACTGTTTTGAGCTTTTTTTGTTAAGTTTTTCAATTGTATTCATTTTTTTAGGGTGTATTTGTTAGCATAAACGTCGTTGTTGTGAAATTTCCGGCAGATCGCCAGAACTAGTGGTTGGTGTTGTTGTATTCATGAATAAGACGATTGTATTCACTTTTTTGAGCTTTTTTTGTTAATACTTTAGATTGTATTCATATTTTTTAGGGTGTATTTGTTAATTTTTGGAGTATCTATGTTTTTATGTATTCAATTTTACTTGCTATATTCATAAATACAACGAGCCCGTTTATGAATACAGATAGTCATTTTCATGAATACAGTGTAAAAAAAAAATTGTTGTATTCATGAATACAACAAAAAAAAATGTATACAGTGGAAAAACAAAACGAATACAGCGAAAAAAAGAAAAGTAGCTATGCCATGTAAATATTGAAAATATAGCTATACAGAATTTTTAAACCCCCAAAATGTAATCATTTATGTAAAATTCCCTATATTCTACCTCGGTATATCCTCTTTTCATCACCTTATTCTTGATATGCTGATTGCCGCATCCTCTATTCCTTCTCTTCTCTCTCTCTTAATATATTCAGTTCCTCTTTAATGTTACATTTTAACTTTCTTTTATTGATTCTCATTACTATAAATAAAGGCTTTTTTCACATACAATCAGTGAAAAAAAAATTATATTATAAAACATGATTTTTCCACTAAATTAGTTCACTGGAAAAACTCATGGAAATAGTTTTCCTTTAAACGCCGAAAAACTTTTAAATTTTTTTGTTCGAAAACACTATTTTTTTTTTCTCACTGCTTTGGAAATTAGTGATTTTCTAATTGTGTCCAGTGATGATACAATTTGTGGACTAGAGTTTCTGATCTGGGGATTTAGACCCCCATTGGTTGAAGACAAACCCTTGGCTGTCTGAGCACACTTTTCTTTATAATTTTTTTTTTTTTCATTTTGGATTTTTAAAAGATTTTAATTTTCCACTTTTTTTCTGCTACCAAGATTTTTGTTAAAATTTGACTCCAAAAAATTCCCAAATCAAGCTCCATCTCCAAATCTTTGATCGATTTTCCGAGCTAATCCTTTCAAAACCATCGCCTTTCTTGTGAATCCATAGCAACATTCATCCTTCCATAGAGTGAGCAATCGGTATTAGTCTACACCAAGATGATTGATAAATATTAGTCTACACCAAGATAATTGATTCCTAAATTTGATCTAATATGCTCTAATCTTATGTTATCTTCTTTGTAAAATACAAAATACAGTTGTCATTTGAAGCAATAGGAGCTATATACCCTACATATTCATATCATTAAAATCTGCCCAAAAAGCAGATGAACCAATGAAATAAAAGGAAAACAAACGAATATTAACGTGACAAGGGATTTATTATGTTGTGAAAAATGAGTTTAATATCTCAAAAAGAAGTTTTAAACTTATATCTAAATTCATGATTTTAATATTGAAGGATTACACATAGCACATTAATCTAAACTAATTAGATAGCACGTAAACCATAAAAGGAGAACTTTTGTGTTCTTCGTGTAACGGAAGCGGAAGTCTAACAACGCCCAATTACTTGGGATAATTGGTTATGCGGTAGATTGGAAGAACCCCTAAACCACAGTCTAAACCCTAATAATATATTGTAGAGAAGAGAAGAGCAGAAAAATACTGCAGAAATATATTTTATTTTACACCGTAAATGTTATTATATAGGAAATATTAAGACTAAGTTTAATTACCCTAATAGGCCTTAAGTATCCCTTATGGGTGGACTCAAATTTCCTACAAATATTATATTGATGAATCATTATTTTGCTATACAAACGTTATCTTTAATGGTCTTCTATTTGCAATCAAATTGAACAAAGTTATAACCGAATATTTAATAAATAGCTCTAATGATGAAATTATTATTTTGTGATTAGATTTATTATATACGTATTTGACTATTTTAAGAGCCTTAATGGCTACTACATTAAATCAATTTGAATGGTCTCTGGCAGTTGATGATAGCCTTGAATGGCTTTAAAGCTGCAAATTATATTAGCTTTGTTTTGGAACAGACCTTTGTCATTTCATTGACATTTACTTCTTTTTATGGTCATTAAACTTTGCTCTTTATTAGCCTATTTATGGTCATTAGTTTATTCTTATAAACGTTGGGCATTTCAGTTATTTGAGGGTATGACTTTTTGTTGCCTATATATATTGAGTCCGGAACAAAAATGCTGTAAAAAAAAAAATTTTGAACCAAAATACCCCAACAAAAAAATATTATTACACATTTTAATGCGTATTTTTTATCGCTTTAAAGTACTTAACCGTAACGGTATCTTAGTTAAGTCTTTAGCAAAAATCTTTAGCTAAAGGAGTTTTCAGAAATTCTATAACGCATTTTATTCTTTCTATATATACTTTAACATAAAAAGAAAATCCGCGTTATACTCTTCAATATAAACCGTCGGTTCCACCACCGGTCCCTCCAAATGTTTTAAAAAAAAAAAAAAAAAACCGCCATTGACGGAGAAAAAGAGGTGGTCCCACTTCCAAAAACGTCACTTTCTATTAAATTTCGTCCTGAAAGTTTGATTCTCAGATATTCAAGTTGAGGAAAGAAGATTTAAGTTCAAATTTTGGGAAAAGCGGCGTAAACTCGATTAAATAACTCTACAAAAAATCTTCGATTAAGGTTTTTTACTATGAACTTTTGTTATTATTTTGTTATATACATTATATTCTAAGCATGCTTAACATTTAAATCCTTATATGTTTCAAA
>NC_081349.1:42899817-43001002 GCF_029784015.1 Lycium ferocissimum
ACATCTTATCTCAATTCGGGTTTTTTTTTTTATGCTGTACAAAACATCAAGTATGCAAGTGTTAAGAACTAGAAAAGTATGTCGGAGGAGGCAAAAGTTCACTTTACAAAAGAACAAAATATCTTTGTTAGAGGCAACTTTCATTTTCATAAGCAAAATAAAAAAGTACACAAGTGTTAAGAATTAGACAAGTCTGCCGGAAGAGGCAGAAGTTCACTTTACAAAAGAACAAAGTATCTTGCTGTTAGAGGCAAACTTTCATTTTCATGAGCAAAACAAAAATTTACGCAAGTGTTAAGAACTAGAAAAGTCTGTCAGAAGGGGAAAAACTCCAGTTTACAAAATTACAAAGTATGCCGTGAGAGGCAAACTTTCATTTTTCATAACCAAAACAAAACATTATTAACAAAACAACACCAAAAACACATAAGATTGCATAAAAACCAAAATTATTAACAAGACAATACCAAAAAACTAAGACACACATAAATTAACTTAATTCATGAAGTTATGCCGGAACCGGCATAACTTTATGCTGGAACCGGCATAACTTCAGTTTCAAAAACCAAGAACTCTGTCGGACCCGGCATATATTGCCTCAGACAAACACAGTCTTCATGAAAACACAGGTTACTAAATTAAAAAAAAAAAAAACACCAAAAATCTTAAACTAAAGTTTATAATCAGGAAAACATATAAACTTTCATAAAAACTAACATTATTAACAAAAAAAAAAAGCACCAAAAAATCAAAACGCATACAAACTAACTTAAATCACGAAATTATGCCCGAATAGGCATAAATTCAGTTTCAAAAAACAAAAATTCTGCTGGAACAGGCATATGCCGCCTCGCACAAACACATTCTTCACAAAAATCAGATTATTAAATAAAAACAACAGCAACAACATAAAACAGCTGTTCACAGGCAAAACTTCAAAGATTCAACAAAGAGAAAACCAAAACGCATATCAAAATCAACTAAAACATATTATGACATTCATAATACGACATTCGAAAAAATCAAAATATATACATGGGGAATGAAACTAAAGTTCAAAAAATCATACAGACACTTTAACAAAACACTATAATTTTAAATAAAAAAGGATCAATTAAATATAAAAAACGACGAAGACAAAGATATCAATTCAACAAACAACAATTTAACATAAAAACAAATATTGAAAGGAGCAAAAGATCCAAATTCGTACTTAAATTTTAGAACAGAAAAGACAGACACAAAATAGAGGAGGAACGAAGAAGCAAAAAAGAGAAAAGAAAAGGGCAAATGAAAAAATAGAAAGGATTTTAATGGGGTAAGAGTAATTTCGTCAAAAAAACTTTCATTAAACAGGTGGCAGGGGCAAAAATTAAAGAAGGCATAAATGAGGGGCAAAATATAAAGACCAGCCCAAAAGAAGGGCACTCCGCGCAAAAAAAAGAAATATGAATACACTAAAGAGCCCAATACGCCTTGTCAATTGGGTGGTTATTGCTTTGCTCTTTTGGCTGTGAATTCGTGTTTTTTTTAATCGATTTGTCTAATGCTATATTTGTGTTATCCGTACAAGTAATTGCACGCTTCGTCCTTCAAATGGACCGGTCTTTAATTTTTGTCCGAACTTATGCTTATAAGTTCTCTAACTTGTGGATATTATGATGCGTAACTTATACACCTATAGACATAAGTTCCATGTTAAAGGACAAAAATTCTAGGAACAAAAGTGCAAATGACCCGATAACTATCAGCAAAACATAGAGCCCAAAAAAGAGCCCAATACGCCTAGAGCCCCAAAAATCATTTGTCTGAAAACCCCACTTTGAACGTATATGGTGTCAACAGAAAAGAAAACCCTAACACCAACAATGGCGGTGGAACGAAAAATGAGATGGGGAGAATTAGAAGACGATGCAGAGGACTTAGATTTCCTGTTACCACCGAAACAAGTATTTGGACCAGATTCAAATGGGGTAAAGAAAGTAGTGGAATACAAGTTTAATGATGAAGGTAACAAGGTGAAAATAACAACCACAACACGTATACGTAAGCTAGCTAATGCTAGGCTCAGTAAAGGTGCTATTGAGAGGAGGAATTGGCCTAAGTTTGGTGATGCTGTACATGAAGACGTTGGTGCTAGACTTACTATGGTTTCTACTGAGGAAATTATTCTTGAACGACCTACAGCTCCTGGTATACATCTTATCTCAATTCGGGTTTTTTTTTTTTTTTTTTTCAAAATCGATTTGGTGTTTTGGTTGTGATTTGTAATTCTGTGCTTAATTGTCAATTGGGTGGTTATTGCTTTGCTCTTTTGGCTGTGAATTCGTGTTTTTTTTAATCGATTTGTCTAATGCTATATTTGTGTTATTATCTGGTTGTTGTGGGTTGCTTGTTACTGTTTGACTGCTGTAGCATGGTATTATCTGCTGTAGTAAAGAGATGGTATTGTTGCAACTATATCTCCTGTAGTGGGAGTATGAGAGTTGAGCACATTATTGACTCTCATTGATGCATTTACAAAACTGTTTGGTGAATTGTGTTCTCGTCTGTGTTTTAATTAATAGGCAGGTTCTTTCTCTCTGTGCTTGCCAATCTTTTTGTGTTTTAGATGCAGTATATGTGTTTTAAGTGTCCAAGGATATGTATTCGTTGACTTGAGCATTATTTTAAGTTTACCTAGCTCTGTTATTGTGATCATGTAATGTTGAATAGGTTCCAACAAAGATGAAGCTAAAGCTAGTGGAGACTCATTGGCTCAAATTGGGAAAGATTTACTCTTTTTGGTTAAAAAATGTTCTTATGGTTTGTAGGACTGTGGCAAGAAGGGTGATCTTTGGACATCAAAATGCCCTTTCAAGGATCTTGCTCGGCCAAGTGAAACCTTCATGGATAAGCCACCTTCACCGAAGCGCCCGCCGGTGGGGGCCGGTTCTCAAAAGAGTGCTTATGTTCCTCCGAGCATGAGAGGTGGTCTTTGCAGAGAGAGCTTTGGTGGTGGCGGGACCGAGATGAGAAGAAGGAATGAAGAAAACTCGTTAGGGTCACCAACCTTTCGAGGACACTCGGGAGGCCGATTTGTTGGAGTCTGTTCCGTCCCTTTGGTCATGTCGGCGAGTGTATGTTGCCATTGATCAAAAGACGGGAATGAGCGATGAGGATTTGGTTTTGTCAACTTTGTCAACAGAGAAGATGCCGATAAGGCTATAAACAAGCTCAATGGTTATGGTTATGACAATCTCATTCTTAGAGTTGAATGGGCTGCTCCAAGAGCTACTTGAGTGTTTCGTTCCTTGAACCAACACCGCGTTATTTAACCTTCGCTGTGGGAACCAAAAAAACATCCATTTTCTTTTGTGTCTGTGGTCTTGCGGTCTCTTGAACACTGTTTTTATTTTGAGTTCCTGTTCAATGAAGAATGTCGTCTATGAAGAAGTTTTGGAATATAAACGTTCTCCAGGTTTTTCAATTTTGTCTCTGGAAATTGGAATACTGTTTACGAGTTTGTAACTATTATGGAATAGGTGAGATATTGTGGTGCTAAATTCTTTATAGTTACAATTACAAAGGAGAAAAAAGAAATTTGTGGAATGTCACACTCCATAATAATCCGTGCTACTTGTATTAAGGTATCTTCCATAATACCTTGAAATGAATCGGAACAATTTCAGTAAAATCTCGGACCCGATTTTAGCCTATATTGTAGGAGGCATATCTCCTAGTATATGAGGAGTTTTAAGGTGTTTCAAAAGCCTAAAATTAAGTTCATCGAGTCTAGTTTGCAACGCAACAAACAACTCGTCAAAATGATATCGGGGTAAGGAGATATGGATGATTCAAGTCGGGCTGAGTATTAAGACTATCTCAAGATACAAAGTAGAGACTTTAACTTCCGATTTCGTTTGAAGTCACAATTTATCTACAAATTTTGTTTGGTATAGAAGCATTAATGGAAATTAGGAACTACTTAATTGTGGTGTTAAGTTAAAATTAGTGGCAACAATGAGCCAATATGAACATTAACATGCCATGTCCAAAAGATGACTCAAAGTCATCTTAAATAAGACTACTATGGGAGACATACAAATATACATTTAAATGTGATTCATCCACTACACTTACATTATATTGTGGACAACCAAATTGAAAGAAAGGAGTGTGGAATTCAGCCAAGTGACTGAAAATAAGGCATCCATGTGAAGCATGCATTTGAATATTTAAGCATCTACTACTTTATGAAAGTATACATTATTTTAGGAAGACCTAACATGGTGGAGGGATCATTTCACATTAAATATTGCTCATTCATCTTGGCATAATTACAATGGACAAAGGATGATGTATGAATCATTCACCACACATACAATTGTCTTGTAAACAATTGAAAAGAAAGAAGAAAGGAGAAACAAGAAGGTGAGGCTTGGCCACACTTGGCCTAAAGTTGTAGAAAAAAATGGAATTTTAAGTGTAAAGTTAATGGAGTGACTCATGCCATAAGTGGAGCATGTGACCAACTTGTAGGCATCAAAGTTGAACCAAATAATGACCAAGAAATCAGCCATCACAATTCATTTCAACTACACAACACAAAGAAAGAAAACTTAAGAGAGAGAGAGAGCATTCGGCCAAGGGGCTGATTTTTGAGCCCTTTGAGTCTTGATCCAAAAATTATTTTCCAAGGTGTTTCAACCCTTTAGAAGGTCCCTAAAACGTGAAGATAGTCTTTGGAGCAACAAGAACCATTTTCCATCTCAAGTCACCAACTCTAGCCAAGTAGAGAAGTCAAGTTGTCAAGGTAAGATCTAACTTTCTTTTCAAGTATTAAGGGTGATGTAGATGTGTGAATATAAGTTGTATGCATGAAATAAGGTGTGTTGATGTTGGAACATGATAGTAGTTATGGGGTTATATGTGTTGATGTTGAAGTATGGTTGTAACTTGACGAACATGAATCGCATGCATAAAATCATGAAAGTTGGTGTTGGAATGTTGGTTGGCCGTAGGGACTGTTTTGGTGGAATTAATGGACTGATTTTCTTTAATAAATATGGTTGTTACTATCATAGATCTCATGGTGAAAAGAATTGGAAGGTTAAAGGTGAAGTTATGTTAGTATGAAAATGGTTGAATCTATGATTTTATGTGAGTGATGTTGAAGCATGGTGTAGCCGTGTGTGGACTGTTTTGTGAAGAAGTTAGTGAACTGTTTTTACTTGATATTTTGATTGTTATTATCATGAATTTTATGATGGAAATGAAGGTGTTTAATGGTTGGAGTTGAAACTAAAGTCGTTTGAGAATTGTTGTAAGGATTATAGAAATGACGATATAGCGTAGTTGCGTATGAATTGATGTTGTACTTGTCGTGTGGATAGCTGGTCATAACTTGCTGAAATTATATGAAAAGAAGACATGAAATGATGTATAAAAATCGCATGTGGTTGGCTTAGTATGTTCGTAAACGTTTGCAAGAATTCGAACATCGTTATGTTGTCGGTTAGAGAGTTTTGGACATGTTGTGGTAGTGGACTGTTTTGGACTTGTGTTTTCATTAAGTTGGAAAGAATAATTATAAGTTAAGAGTATACATCATATTGTATGTTGGATGGGCTGTTATAAGTTGTTACATGCAAACGTTAAGGCTACAAACTAATAAAGTAACTTGAGAATGTCGAAGCCGTATGTGAATCGTTATTGCATGTTATGAATGTGGGCTGTTTAGAATATTGTGTGGGCTGTCCGGATTGGTATTGAACACATAATTATTGATGTTGTATTGGTAGTATGTGGTTGGTTTAGATACAAGAGAAAACATCGCCTAAACATCTAGAAAGGAGTTACTAACGTTAGAATACGTTTGAATCTCCCTGTAGCTTAACCATAGTTGTTGGCGTCTTAATATAGGTTGAAGTATTATTGGGTAGCGTACACATATTGTGTGACGAATAAGCACTAAAGACCTTGTCCGATCGGAAGCACTTTAGAAGGAAAAAGCTTTGGCATGGGAGTTCGTGACACCTGGTCGGCATTGAGGTAGGTTACGGTTTATTTTATGGTGAGACTTTGATTAGCGAAACGTATGTTTAGATGATATTGTCGGAGAATGCATATAAACCTCGGGCATGGGTATCAAGTTAGGTTAGATATTTTCTTAGGTTGGACCTTGTTGTATGATTTGGGGGATACACATCCGTTGTGTTGTTGACTTATCTTGATCTATTTTTTTTTTTGTGTGCTCGTTGCCACGGTTGAGACATTGAGTATCTGTGACTAATGATATATCATGACTATGATATTGGAACCTATGCTTTACTTGATTGATATGGAGATGAGAATGGTGATCCCATCGTGGCTTTTTGTGTAGCCTTATCACTGATATTACTTGTATTCCATGTGCGGTACCGTTTCGGATTGAATTGGTTTTTAACATTACATTTCATCATACTGATAATGCATTTCCATGATACATTGATATATCATGGTTATGGCACTAATGATGATATGTGAGAGAGGTAGCCTCCGAGAGTCTTTGCCGGGAGAGGGTAAAAGAGAGACCCGAGTGTTTGTTGCGAGGTTTCTTGCCGGAACGATGGAGTGTCCGATGCCCGAGGTCTTTTGCCGGGATCGTGAGAGTGTGCTCGTGATCCGAGGTTATATTCCGAGCGAGTGGTACATGGACTTCGCGGGTCCCCCATGGGTCATGATCGCCGATGTGTGACGTGGAGTTAAGCTCCGTCCGGACATGTTGTAAAAAATAGCACGACATGCATTGCATTCATCCTACATACATTATTGCATTGCATTATATCTTGAGATTGATTGTTGTGATACTACCGTGATTTTAAATCGATTCGGATTGATTATACTAAGACTTGGCACAATTGGGTTTAGATGCTATAACATAAAAGATGACTTGTTCGTGGATATGGATTCATATTGACTTGTACTTGTTGGTTTATATGTTTTTCTTGCTTGTTGTCTTTATATACGTTATCTAGTCTTTGTCGGCCTATGATACCTACGAGCCTAGTGTTGTGCTCATACTACTTTGCTACACTCCTTCCGGAGTGTAGAGTTTTTCTTCGTGCGATGTTCGAGTCTCACGACCGTTTCGAGGCATTCGTCAAAGGCGTTTGGGTGAGCTATTTGAGATATTGCAACCCGACAGTCTCTCTTAGATTTCGTTGTTCTCTATCCTTTAACGTGGGTCGTATCCAGCTTGAGTCTCGTTATCTATTCAAATTGTAAACTTCTAAGCTCTATGTATGAGTCTAGACCACATTTTGGGAATTTCTTATATTTATATAGCATTTATTCCGCATGTTGTATCAAATTAAGGTAGTTGGTAGGGTTCGCACTACTTAGTGAGGGTTAAAAATAAATTGCATGATTCCATAATTTGGGTCGTGCTTAATAAAATTGGGCAATAAATAAGAGAAAATTTCATAAATAGCTATAGCTTAGAGTGTAATTACGAAACATATATATATATAATTTGCGTCTTCACAAAACGTAGCTAGAGTTGTTGTATCAGGCGAGTACCAGCTAGGCGAAAGAGTTGTATCAAGAAGGTATAAGTTGTATCAGGCGGGTATCACATATATCATCGCATATTGTCAGCTAAATCGCGCGAAAGAGTTATAGCACTGGATATTATATTAGCGCTGATACCTACGTTTAGTAAATACAGTAGCTACGTCTCATAAATTTTTGAAACTATAGCTACATTTCGTAAATACAGTAAATGTTTGCCACGTCGCTTTTTTATTTTTTATTTTTTAAGCCACAGTTTAGAAATTTTATTTCTTGGGAATACAGACAGTGTTAGGATCTTCTGAAAATTAAATTAATTTGTTCCAAATTTATAAATTGAAGTTGTTAGTTTCTGATGAAGTTTTAATCACGTACTGCCATGTTCCAATTTCTGAAAACAGAACTATCTTTTGACTTGCAAATAGTTGTTATTATTGTATTATTCTCTACATCTAGTTAGTTGCGTTTAATTATATTGAGTACCTTATCTGGCTGAATAAATTTGAAATAAAACAAGTAGAAAAGCAGTTTCAATAGTTAACGATTTGAAATGACATGCCAAAAGCGTATTATTAGAATATATGAGCTGTCTCGGCTGTTAAGGCCGTAGCAGGTACTAGCTCCGATTTAGTGATGCAACTTGCATGTATACGTTTCCGGGAGCAGGTGATTTTTTCTATTTTCAATTCCAAAAGCAGCCATCAAAGTAAGAAATAATTAGAGGGACAAAGTAAAGAATAAACTTTTCAATTCCAAAAGCAGCCATCAAAGTAAGAAATAATTAGAGGGACAAAGTAAAGAATAAACACAAGATTTGGTTTTCATGTGTATGTATATGTTTGTATGTGTAAAAAACTCCCAGTTCAATTTATTTGGCATAGTTTGATTCGATATGGGAGTTTTTTTAAAAAAAAAACTTTAAATTTCTGATCTTAAACATGTCATAACATTTGTGTTATTTTCAGACTTTTGACACTTGTGGCCTCAAACGGTAAAATTTCCTGCATACATCCTAAATAATACAATGATGTAGATTTTTTGCTTGACGGTTGACATGTATATGGTTTAATTTCAGACTAGAAATTGTTTGAACGTTCACAGTATTGTTGTCTTGTCTGTAGTTGACTAGTAGTGTTGCATTGTTAAAAATGTCGTAAAAGAAAATATTACATTTAGTTTTAAAATTGTTACTCAAAAAAAAATTAAAAATAAAATAAAATTGTGGCCTCAAACATATATACCATAACATTTGTGTCAAGCAGTGGTGGATCCAGGATTTTCATTCAGGGTGTTCGGGAAAAAAAAAGAAGCTAAATATACACTATAATTTTTTGCTGAAGGTGTTCAAAAGTTAATATATGCACATAAACACAGAAAATTTACCCTATATATATCCGTAATTTTTTGTCATAAGCGAACACCCCGGCCCCAAGTAGATCCGCCCTTGGTGTCAAGGCCAATTAATGCGACAGAACCCAGTAAATTCGGCTTAACTTCAGCTCACATACTGTATTTTTGTGTATTAAACATTTTATTTAAGTTGTACAAATAATGTATTCAGAACTCCACAAGAAAAAAAAATTGTGATCCAGAACCCACAGCTAAAAATACTGACTCCGCCTCTGAATTTTATGTGGCTGTAAAAGTTTCTTATTAAGGAAATATATAATGCATCATTCTTTTCTTAACAGACTAATAGGGGATATATAATGCCAAACAGTGAAACGGAGGGAGTAATAGGGTGTGTCCGGTATGCTGGAAGTAAATTTCTAGAAAATAATTATTTAAAAAAGCGACTTGTTTTCTGAAAAATATACTTGGAAATAATAATATCAGAAAATCGGATAATATCTTAATTCGATAAATTTTTTGAGTATTAAAGATGAATAATGATGACATTTTTTAACTAAATCAGATAAAGAGTTTTTATGCATAAAAGAGGAAATGTCGGTCTGATTAAGAAATGTATGAATCTCACTGAACGAGTACAACAAGAGACAGAGTGTGACTAATTAATCAATCAAACAAGTAGAATTATAGAAAATTATAAGTATAGCACTAAAAAATGCACATGTTAGTTAGCTTGTCAAAATCCAGTGCCTATAAATTTCCATTTGGAATTGATGCGTGTATAACACAAACATACACAACAAAGAAAAATAAATAGGCTAGTAGTACTACACCTCTTTTGAAGATAAGAAACAAAATGGCTACATTTAGCTATTTGTGTCCTCTCATATTTATGTGTATCATAGTGTCTAGCCATGCTCAATTACAACAAAACTTCTATGCCAAGAGTTGTCCAAAAGCAGAGAAGATTATTTTAGACCATGTCCGGAAACACATTCCAAATGCTCCATCTCTTGCTGCAGCCTTAATAAGAATGCATTTCCATGATTGCTTTGTCAGGGTAATTAATTATTACTCCCTCCGTTTCAATTTATGTTTGTTACTTTTCATTTTTAGTTTGCTTAGAAAAGAATGTCCCCATTTTATGTTTAATAAGTTTGTAATAACATTCTTACTTTACTTCCGTATTGTTACTCGGACTCTCCAAAAGTATTGCTCAGATCCTTCAAAAATGTACTACTTTTGAAAGATCCAACATGCACCCGCCAGTAATTTTGAAGAGTGCGAGAAACATAGCTTTATCTTAATAGACTCTCTGACATGACATTTAAAACCACACATCCCAAGTGTTTTTTTTTTAACTTTCTTAAATCTTGCCCTTCAAACAACAATTACAACAACCATATACCCAGTATAATCCTACGAATGGGATCTGAGGAGGGTGGATGTATACAGACCTCTTTGTGAGATAGAGAGGGTGTTTCCGATAGACCCTAACTATGACATAAATTGTTTGAGATGGAGGGAGTAGGATACACATGAAGATATTCATTTGACAATTGCATATATAGTTAAAGTGCTATTTTCTTGGTTTTTTTTCTTACCTTTTGGGGTTGGCATTGTAGGGATGTGATGCATCTGTGCTCTTGAATTTCACTTCAAGTGCAGGAAACCAAACTGAAAAAGTGGGAATCCCAAATCTGACACTGAGAGGTTTCTCATTCATTGATGATGTGAAGAAAGTGATTGAAGCTGAATGCCCTGGAGTTGTCTCTTGTGCTGATATTATTACCTTAGTTGCTAGAGACTCTATTGTGGTCACAGTAAGTCAAGAACTTGTATTATCTAATTTTCAACTTATTCCACCATTTTCTATTTGTCAATTATCACCATCTTTTTTCTTTTTTGGGGAATGATAGGGAGGTCCTTTTTGGAATGTCATTTTCTATTTATCAATTATCACCATCTTTTTTTCTTTTTTCTTTTTTGGGGAATGATAGGGAGGTCCTTTTTGGAATGTACCAACTGGAAGAAGAGATGGAAGAATTTCTAATGCTTCAGAGACATTATCAGACATTCCAGCTCCAACCAGTAACTTTTCCACTCTACAAACTGATTTTGCTAGAAAGGGTCTTGACCTCAAAGACTTGATCCTATTATCTGGTAAGCAAAAATTATTACTTCATCAGTTCCATTTTATGTGACACAATTTTCTTGTTAGTCTACTTAAGAAAGAATAACACATTTTTGTATTTGGAAACAACTAACTACATAAGCTTTTCATTTTCTCTTGCTGAGAAGTTTTTGCAACCACACAAATGATATGATATGTTTAAGCCACAAGTTTCAAAAGTCTCTATTCTTCGTTTGAATTACGTGCCGAGAAAAACTAGGTCACATAAATGAAAACGGAGAGAGCAATTCCTACGTTCAAATTTTATGCGGTAACTATTAGAGTATGAGAGTCAAACTAAACAAAATTTCGATGGGATCTAATCAGACATAGAATTTTCAAATTCAAAATAATAAAAATGTATTTGAAAAAACCCATAATCAATGAAGAACCTATTAATTTGACTCTCCAAATGGTAATAGCACCAAATATAATTCAAAATAATTACAAAAGATATTTGAATAATTGTAGTAAATGAAAAACCTATTTTGTCCTTCAAATAATACTAGCGCCAAAAAAAAAAAGAATAGAGGCAGTACAGTTAGTTTTGGTCCTTTTCTTAACTTGCCACGTATAATAATAGAATCTCTTGTATATGATAAGGAAATGGTATAACGTGCTTACTTACAATTTGAATAGAAAAAAAATGATCTTACAAAATTCTTTTGTGTTTTAATTCCTTCAGGTGCTCACAATTTGGAGTCTCTCATTGCTCGTCATTCTCTACGCGCCTATACAATTTTACTGGGACTTTTGGTACTCAAGATCCATCTTTAGACAGCGAATACGCAGCTAACCTTAAGGCCAAGAAATGCAAATCACTTAACGATAACACAACAATAGTCGAAATGGATCCAGGGAGTTTCAGGACATTTGATCTTAGTTACTACAAGCTTTTACTCAAAAGGAGAGGACTCTTCCAATCTGATGCAGCCTTAACAACAAGTACAGCAACAAAGTCATACATCGAAAAACTTGTTGATGGATCACTTAAAAAATTCTATGCTGAATTTGCTAAGGCCATGGAGAAAATGGGAAGGATTGAAGTTAAAACAGGTTATGCTGGTGAAATTAGGAAGCATTGTGCGGTTGTAAATAGTTAAGATGAATCTTTGGTTTTTTTGATTCATGATTTTGAGTTGATATTTGTACAAGCCCTGCGTGAAGATGGTTTGGGGCAATATGTATTATGTTCCCTTTTTATTTTTTTCTTCATACTTTCGTACCTTGATGGTTGTTTAAATAAAGGCTGAATATATATATGAAGCACCTTAAATTTTCAATTTTCATTTAGACACTTGAACTTGTTATACCCAATGAACACTTGAATTTGAATCAAATTGTGTCGATTAAATACGATGTGATGAAATAGTTAAGAAAAAAAAAATATGTGTTGTACACATGCCAATAATGTGGCAAAGAAGCCAATAAACTAATGTCGCGTGGCTCTTGATCCCAAATAATTAAAAAGAAAAAAGAAAAAATCTTTTGAACCACAAAAAAAAAAAAAGGGAAAAACTTACTCCCTTCGAGTCGTTTTGACTAACTTTAAAGCTAAATTGGCGAAATATTTTAACTATCTATATATAAGCTAAATATATGCAAAAGCATTTTCTTAAACAGTGGTGCAGAGAGTTTCACATTTTAATTGGGTAGCGATTGAAGGCCCCAACACAACAAGTCATGCCCATCATTAATAGGGTTGTTCATGGTTTTGGTTAAAACCAAAACCAAATCAAAAATTTATCCAAACCGAATAAAAAAACCGACATTTGGTTTGGTTTGGTTTGATTTGGTTTTAAATTTTAAAAACCGATAATATTTGGTTTGGTTATGGTTCTATTAAAAAAATAACCGAACCAAATCGATAAATTATATACATAAATTTTATAATTATTCATATGTATAATATTAGTTTTTCATAAATAATTATAAATATTTTATACCTTTTAATCATTAATTTGATTTTTGATCTACTTATTTCACATGATTGTTTAAGGCCCATGTTTTTTAGAATGTGTCCAAGCCCATGTCTTTAAGTCTTTTAACTCTTTAAGAGTTAAATGTAAAACCTACTAACAGAAGCTCACGTTAGAATCTAACGTCTTTAACTTAAATTTTTAGCCTTTCTTTGTCATCCATTTGATTTTAGGTTGTTTCTTCTTTTCTTTCAAATTTATACCTTTCTTTTTTCTTGTCTGAATGGGTCCTAAACTTCTAATATTTTTCATATGAAAAGGACAGAGGTTGTAGATTTGGATGTTCCTATAGAAGAACCTTTAGTAACATCAGCATTTGCTGTAACTCAAGCACATGGTAATGCCCTAATACTTCTTCCGTGAGTAATCCTCCTAAAAAGCATAAAAGAACAACTCCTTGTAGCCGAGACCCTAGCCTTGGGGATAATGATAGAAAAACATCTGAAGTTTGGCATCATTACACAAAGTTTTTTTAATAAAATGGGAGAATCGAGGGCAAATGCAAATCACCGCCCCAAAGTTTGGGATCATTACACAAAGTTTTTTTATTTCATATATTCTCATTTTAATTTTAGGTGGTCTTTATGTTTAATTAATATGTATGTTTGTAACAACAACTAAAAGCTCCTATGCTCTACTTTATTTCCAGGTATGTGTATTAAGATGACAAAAATGGTGTAGCCACTACTAAGTTACTTTTTAGCTCTATATATAATAGTTTAGCAACTGGGTAACTTCGAAAGTACTACACTATCACTAATAGTGAAAATGTTTGTATGATTTATGTATCCACCTTAAACTATAAATAAAAGTTATCATTTGAACAAAAAAAAAAGACATGTCTTTTTCAACTTTTAATGTTTTATCGATGGTTCACTAGTCATAAACGGAAAAATCGAACCAAACTGAACCAAACCGACAATAACCAAACCGATGGTTATTATTTTATTTGGTTTGGTTATGGTTTTAGACATTTAAAAACTGACTAAATTGGTTTGGTTATGATTTTAATCAATAGCCGACCCAAACCGAACCATGAACACCCCTACCCATCAATTGTGCCAACTCCCCTCTACCACCTCGCTCTACAACCGGATACTTTTCTTGGCAGTCCCTGAAAGCCCTCCGGGGTCCTAGCCCTCTTTCTCCATTCGAGTCTGAAGTTCAGCGGAAGGTACTAAAATTAAATATCATTTATTGTTCTTTTTGAAATATATTTAAAATGGGAAAAGGCTAAAAATGCCCCTATCCTATCCTATTTGGTTCATGAATGCGCTAGTCCTTTATCCTTTTCTTGGAGCTCATATTTGCCCCTAAACTAACCGACCCAACATCTATCAAAAATCATGTGACGTGTCACTCTTCTATTAGTTTTAATATATAACTCAATTGAACTCACACACAAAGTGAGATTTAGAGAGGATAGAGTGTACGTAGACCTTATCTCTGTCTTGTGAAGGCAGAGAGGAATAACCACAAGATAAAAGCTAATCAAAATAAAAATATGTTCCATACAGTGAACATATTCGAGAAAAATTGCAAAATCTACGTTATACGCCATAAACATATAAAAACCAATAGGAAAGTGACACGTCACGTGATTTTTAACAGATGTTGGGTTTGTTAGTTTAGGGGCAAATATGAGCCCAAAAAAGGATAACGGCATTGGTGAACCAATATGTTAACTAGGGCCATTGATGAACCAAATCTGATAGGATAGGGGCATTTTTAGTCCTTTTCCGTATTTAAAAAGTGGGAAAATAACACTCTGTCTATTTAGAGAAAATATTTATCCGAAGTGGTCCATATTTTTAATATTATCTAAAATGACCTTTTTATATATTATTATATACTTTTATACAAGATTGATACATTATCTAAAGTATAATTTTGTATATTGTGTGTGTGTGTTGCAAAAAAAGAATGTGCAGAAGTAATAATAGTTGATGGGCCTGATTGAGTCCAAAAACTGTTCTTCTGATTCAAACCAAGAGGAAACTCAAATTTGTGCAGGCCCATCAATAATGCTCCCTCAACCCTAGTTGTAACGCCACACAATAACCCTAACACCCATCAAATTCTAATCCTTCCTATATATTTCTACTTCTGTACATCTTCTTTCATCATCTTATTCTTGATATGCTGATTGTCATCTACTCATATTCTCTTCTTAATCCTTTACTCAGATTCTTTTCTTTCTTTCTTAATATTCAGTCCCTCTTTAATGTTACATGTTAACTTTCTTTTCTTGATTGTCACTACGTAAACACTACTGTTTTTTCTTTTTTCACTGATTCAATCAAAATATCTGTGGGAATAACCACTGAACATTTTTCAGTGGGAAAATAGTGATTTTTTAATAGCGTGTGTGATAAAATTTGTGTGCAGTGATGATACAAGTTGTGGACTAGAGTTTCTGATCTGGGGATTTAGACCCCCATTGGTTGAAGACAAACCCTTGGCTGTCTGAGCACACTTTTCTTTATAAATTTCCTTTTTCTTTTTTTTTTTCATTTTGGATTTTTTAAAAGATTTTATTTTTCCACATTTTTTTTTCTGCTATCAAGATTTTTGTTAAAATTTGATTCCATGGTATTGCTATGCATAATGAGCTTTTCAGAAAAAACCTATATGTGTATCAATGTTTATTTGTGTATACTTACTAGTATAATTTTGTTGGAAAAAAAATTAATTCTATATCTAGTGAAGATTAATTTGTTAGAGAGGGGCTTATGATGATAACACAAATTATCTTAGCGGATTTCAGTGAGATTTAATTATCAATGATCTGATTGTTACACACACTGAGGCCCTTTTTTTCTTATAGTATTATTTTTCTTTGTAAAGTAGTGAAAGTTTTCTAATTAATCTACAACCATTGATTTATAATAATGCTGTAATGAGGTGAAGCACCATATGGTGTTTAAGGGCAGTGGAAGAGAGTTTAATAGCTTTCTCCGTGAGCCTATTTTATTAACGACTTCTCCTTCCACTGAGCATTATTTCTCTTTTATACGCTTCTTAAGAAAAGATTAATTAACACTAGTTTTGACTATTTTATCTTCATTTTTTTATATAGTGATTCTTTTGATGATGAGTCTAGAAAAGGCAATAAATTAGAGTCTCTGGTACACTTTGTTCAATAGTGTATTCAGCGCTGTACGTTGCCAAGAATGAAATGGGGCTGAGATTCTGACACAAACGCTATTTCTAAGTGTCCTTGTGCATTCAGATGCCTCTACATATATGATTGAATATTTCATCAGATTCTGGTATAAAAAAATAACTTTTTATGGTTTTATAACTTATGTATAAAAAGGAATACACGAAAACCAAAATTTGAAAAAATTAATGGGCTAATAGAAATTTACTGGGGATAAAATGGTAATGAAGCAGATATAAGAGAAAGACAGTCAGAAAGGCAATAACAACAACATCATACCCATGATGATGCAGAGTGTATGCAGACGCTACCCCTACTAGAGAGAAAGCTGTCGAAAGGAATAGAAACAATAATACTTGGCGCAGCTGTGCTTTGAAGTTGACGAGTTAAGATAGTGATCAACATGATGATATAGTTTCCTGAGCTTGAGCATGATGAGTTTGACCATAATTTCTCATAAGGCGTGATATTATGTTGGCCTGAATACTATGGTTGGCTGGACGGACAAGGAGAACCACCATTATATGCTGAGGCAACCTTATTTTGTGACAGAGGCCAGGATCACCTGGAAGGTGATTCAGAGGTGACTGTCTGAGAGTCTGCTTGGTCTATTCCATCCTTACGAAGATGACATTCAATTTGCCCAGGATCATGTTAGAGCAGATTAACAAGGTCTAAGGATGTGGGGTCAAAGAGACTTTACATTTCGAGTATGTTGACCGAGTACTTGTTGTGCAACATTGAGGAGGACAACTTTTTTGACCACACGGTGGAGGCTACGCTTATGTCCTATGATCCTACATTTGTGAACGAAGGTCTTTTGCTTTACTAGAGCAGACGGTGATTTGCTGGGAGGAGTGTATGCTCAGCAAGTTTATATTTAGTTTATAGGACATATTGCTCTAAGAATTAGGCATAGGCATAGCCCTTGAGGACTAAATGAATAAACAACCTTATGGGTAAACTACTTGCATTTAACCCACTAAGATGGGTAGCCTCGAGTTTCAGTTTTACATGGGACAGTTTCATGAGGCTTGATTACAAGTGAGATACTATGTTAGCCTGAATATTATAGTTCCCTGGACTAGGAACAAGGAGAACCACCATTATAGGCTGAGGTAACCTTATTTGCTAAGCCAACCTGATTTTATGATAGGGGCCACGATCGCCTGGAAGGGGATCAGTTGTTGAATATAGCCTACCTCTTATGACACAGAGGTGGGCTGTTTGAGAGTCTGCTTGATCTATTCCATGTTAATGATGAGCAAGATCAAGGAGGTGGGGTCGAAGAGACTTTACTTTTCGAGTATGTCGACTAAGTACTTTGTTGTGGTGCAACATTAAGGAGGACAACTTCTACGACCACAAGGTCCTATGATCCGATGTATGTGTACGAGGGTCCTACTCTTTACTTGAGCAAATGATGACTTGCTGGGAGGAGTGTATGCTCTCTCTATGATGGGTAGCCCTAAGCTTCAGCCTAACATGGGACAGGTTGATATGAAGGAGCACACAATTTCTTATAATTTGTATTTTCTAAAAGATTTTATTTTTTCATATTTTTTCTATATTAATTTATATTTTTCTAGAGTTGAATTAGTGAATTATGATTTGTCTTCTGATATTGTTGTTCTGTTTCAAGTTAGAGAGGGGCTTATGATGATAAGAACAAATTATCTTAGCGGATTTCAGTGAGATTTAATTGTCAATGATCTGGTTGTTACACACACTGAGGCCGTTCTTCTTTAATTATTTTTCTTTGTCAAGTATTAAAAGTTTTCTAATAAATATTCTTCTTATAAATAATGCTGTGATGAGGTGAAGCACCATATGGTGTTTAACGGCAGTGGAAGAGAGTTTAATAGCTTTCTCCGTGAGCCTATTTTAATAACGACTTCTCCTTCCACTGAGCATTATTTCTCTTTTATACGCTTCTTAAGAAAAGATTAATTAACACAAGTTTTGATGATTCTTTTGATGATAGTCTAGAAAAGGCAATAAATTAAGAGTCTCTGGTACACTTTGTTCAATAGTGTATTCAGTGCTGTACGTTGCCAAGAATGAAATGGGGCTGAGATTCTGGCACAAACGCTGTTTCCAAGTGTCCTTGTGCATTCAGATGCCTCTACATTTTTATTGAATATTTCATCAGATTTTATGTTGTTTTTATGGTTTTATAACTTATCTACAACAAGGAACACATGAAAACAAAATTTGTAAAAAACTAATGGAGTAATAAGTAGTAGTAATTTACTGGAGATCAAAGGTAGTCCATAGCTGGCAGTTGATTACCTTTGAGGCGATCTTGGCCTTTGTAGTCCAGGCAACTCTAACATTTGCGCCACATAGTGTCTCACGAATAGCCTTGTAATCGGGCCTCATGTGGAAGTGGTCAAACTCATCATGCTCGTGCTCAGAAAGCTGCACTATGGCAGAAGAGCCTCACCTCTGCACCTTGGAATAATATCACATACTCCTCAATGTTGGTAGGGGAAAGCTAGTTTACATAGTACTCCTGAACCATAGAAGTGTTGATCGAAACCCCACGTCCTTGAGGTTGTGCCATAACCTAGGACACTTCGCACTTCAGATAACCATCACTAATCTCTAGTACAGCGTCAGGCACCATGTGTGGCTGTACGTCAATGCCTGAACCAATGCTCACCCTATGGAATCATGGCTCGGCCTCTAAAAACGCTACACAAATTTAGTTAACAACTTCTCCTTCCATTGAGCATTGTTCCTTTTCTCCATTTTTTTGAGTGCTAAAAAGATGTAATGGTTTAAGGTTATAGAAACTTTTGAGTCTGTTATCAGTTTGATCCAACTCCACACAGTTTGTTCCTTTTTCATTGATGTGGCACACTTAACACCAACCTAATCGTGAGAAAAAAATTCTTGCAATTACGAAAACTAAACAACCTCATTGAACAAACATTTTTTCAAAAAGGCTGAAGAAGTTGCGCAGTTCTACAAAAGGCAATATATTAGTCTCTGTTGTGCTTTGTTAATATATAGGTATTAGCCAAGCATGAAATGGGGTGGAGATTCTGGCACAAACACTATTTGCAAGTGTTCTTGTGCATTTAGATGCCTCTACATTTTTCACATTTTGTATTGAATACTTTATCTGACTCAGGTCATAAAAAAAATACCTAATGAATATACTTTTATGGTTTTGCATAACAATTATGATAAGGAATACAAGGTAAATTTTGAAGAAAAAAAAAATTAATGGACTGAAGATAACAAAACTAGCTCATGTTTCACCCAAATAGCTCAAATTTTAGATTCGAACTCCCCTTGACGTTTTCGTTTGCAGCAAATTAATTTTGTCAAACTGGAGTTTCGAGCTCCTTTAATTACTAATATTGGAGTTTTTTCAAATTGGTTCTTCAATTTTCAATTGAAAAACAGGCACCATTTAAGGTGATTTTGCATCAGAGGCGGAATCAGGATTCGAAGCTTGTGGGTTCGGTGTTCTAATTTTTTAAAGTTACTGAGTTTTTAATTAATAATTTGTACATATTTGATAAAAAATTTAATACAAATACGTGGTTCGGATAAAAGTTATTGGGTTTGACCGAACCCACATTCGATGAGCTGGCTCCACCCCTGCTTTGGATAGTCTCTTCCAACATGGAGCTATTATAAATGGCAAATAACAATTTTTCTTTCATAAAAAAAAAAGCGAGTAGACGTATACAAAGAGGTAGAAGAAGGGGAATTACTCAAGGAGGCAGAAGAAGGGGAATTACTGAGAAGGGTCGAGAGGGCAAAGAACATGTTGTCCATCAGATCTTTGGGTGTTGTTTCCACAGAACCTGAAGCATTGAAATCAGTGGCGGATTCAGAATTTTCATTCAGGGGTTAAAAAAAAAATAACCTAGAGACAATTTTGAGCACCTAGACCGCTTGAGCTAACCTTTTGCATTTATTCAGGGTATTCAAAAGTTAATATATGTATATAAACACTGAAAATCTACCCTATAAATACAATGTAATTTTTTGTCGTGGGTCGAACACCCTCGGCGCCCCTGTTTGAAATCAAAAGAAAGTTTTGGATAAAAGTTTGTCTTAAGGCCTAACTTTGCTACAAAACTCTGCCTTGTGAAATTGTCTTTTCTTTTAATTGAGCCGGGGGGTTCGAACCCCAAATCTCATGGTATTAGGCGAAGGGCAAGAATTAAAGAACAGTACATTCGAAGGGCAAGCCGCACAAAAAAATGTATTCCCATCTGGATTCCCAAATCTTCTGGGCAATTTGCACGATTGCCCTTATTCGAGGGTGATATTTAATTTTTGCCCCTCAAATTGCTGGTTTTTAATTTTAGCCTTTCGCCTAAAAATCCTGGGTTCCTTGTTCGAACCCCCCACTCAGTCAAAAATTTAAAATAAATTCGCAAGCCAAAGTTTGGATTCGCAATAAGCGTAGTTCTACCTTACAAGGTAAAGTTTGCCTTAAGTTAGCAAGTCTACCCTTAAGGCAAAGTTTGCATGAAACTCTACACAAACTCTCCCTTAAGGCAAATGCCTTAAGGCATAGGATAAACTCTGTCTTGTGATTTTTTTAAAATTTTTTGACTGAGTAGGGGTTTGAAACATAAACCTCAGGGTATTTTCGGTCACTTTTCCAAGCGAAGGCCAAAAATTAAAGACCAGTGCCTTTGCGGTAGGGCTGTAACGGTTAAACCAATAACCCAAACCAATTATTGGGTTGGTGGGTTAATGGTTCGAGTTAATGGATTACTGGTTCGGGTATCGGGTGGTGCCTTGTGGTTATTGGCTTATTGGGTCGGGTCATGGTTTGGCCAATTTTGTTAACGAGTGAATCGATAACCCGATAACCATTTATTTAATTACAATTCTACCCTTTCATATACAAAATCACTTGATTAGATTTAGGGTTCACTGATTTCCACTTCATAAACTCAGTCTCTCAACTGACGATTTCAACTTCAGAAACCCTTCTCCTCCAACTCGCCTAACGTAAACTATCATTTACTTCTTCTACAATCTACATTGCTTTCAATTTTCACTCTTGTTTTTGTGTTTTTGTATTTCTCTGGTGGTGCTAGACAAGTTATTGCTAACTGATGTTATGTAAATGCTTGAAGAATGTTTCTTATTTCCCTTATGCATTGGTGTTTGTAGTGACAGGTTTAATAAAATCACACCTTTAGTTGGTCCAATTTTGTTTACGTCCTTCATATTTCAATTATATTATTTTGTTTGGCACAGTCTTAGTAGGTGAAGCTACTTTCAGTTTTGAAGATGAGTTCTTTGTTCTTGAATTTTTTTTCCTGTGAAGTCTTAACGGTTAAACCGATAACTAACCCGATAACAAACAACAACCAATTAACCGATAACCTATTAACCGATATCTTAACGGTTCTTTAACGGTTTAACATGTCTACAAACTGATAACCGATAAGTTGAATCAATAACTTTCAAACCCCAACTGAACCGACCGATATGCAGCCCTACTTTGAAGGGAAATCCTCATAAAAAATAAATCTTTTCCACCAGAACTATCACAAAAAGCGGATTGGCCTTCATATGTACCGGTCTTTAATTTTTGCCCCTCAAATCAGCGGTCTTTAATTTTTGTCCCTGCTTCTCATTTAATGAAAATTTATGGGCCAAAGTATCCTTATTCGTTGGTCTATAAAACTAGAGATTTGGGTTCGAACCTCCGCAGAGGGAAAAAAAAAAAAATTCGCAAGACAAGATTTCATAACAAAGCCTTGTTGTATAGTTTTGTAGAATAACTTAATTTCTACAAAATTATGCAAGACAAGACATGCTTTACATAGAAACTATGCCTTAAGGCATAACTTTTGTCGAGTAGACATGTTCTTTATGAAATCTTATCTTGTAATTTTTTTTTTATCTTTCTGCTAGGTTCAATCTAATCTCAGCGTATTTTTGATCACTTAAAGTGCCGAAGGACAAAAATTAAAGACCACCCCCGGAAAGAGGCCATTTGTGCGAACGACCCGAACTATCAAAATGGTCTTTAATTTTTGAGGATTGGATTATTTTGATCCTTGATACATAACACTTAATTGAAATAATCCTTAATGTATGCAAAAATTGATCATTTTGGTCCTAAAACGTAACTTTGTTAAAAAATAAAAAAATAACGGTTCCTCTCCTCTCTCAATTAATCGTCACAAACACGCACCTCCATTAATTTACAGATCAAATTAAGAATACTGTACCACAAAATTAACCCCAAATACATTTCAGATTTTTCTGTTATCAAAATGAAATTTCCTACTTACTACATAAAAGCACTTACGAGTACAGGTAACACTGATTATTTTTTTCTTCTTAGATTCATTGTTTTCTTAACAGCCATGTCCATTTGATGCTATTTGGGTTTATTGTCATCTGTTAAAACCTCCATTTTCTTTTGATTCTTGAATGAAGATGAGATTAACAAAGAATTAGTGGCTTCAACAAGTGAAATTAACTAAACTTTGGGGAAGAAAATAGAAAATGAAGGTTTTATGATCCACAAATTCAAAAAATAATAGGGCGGATTAAAATTCATTTTCTCCTAACTCTCATGGTCTTTGACTATCGTATTACTTTGTGGTTATTACTGCTCTATGATGCTTTTATAATATGTTGCCATGGTTTATTCGTTTCCGTTATTTCTTTTCTCATGTTGTTTGGAATTGCTTGTCCTTATAGCGAGCGTCTATCGGAAACAACCTCTCTACCTCCCAAGGTAGGGTAAGGTCTGCGTACACTCTACTCTCCCCAGACCCCATTTGTGTGATTTCACCAGGTATGTTGTTGTTGTTTTCATTTACCGGAGAATTTTCCTGAATGATATATGTATTCTTTTAGCTCTATCACATGGCAGTTTACGTTTTTAACAGAGTTAGGTTTTAGGACCAAAATGATGACATTTTGCATACATTAAGGACTATTTTGATCGTTTTCTCCAGTGTTTATTGGAGGTCAAAAACACAATCAGAACCCGTCACTCACAAATCACAAAAATGGAGAAGAAGAATTATCATCAGCAAAAGCACTTCAAATTTTCAATATTAGCAGGTATGTTTCAAATTTTTGTATTTGATTATTGAAGATTTCACTTGTATTGGTGTATAGTTTATATTTGCCTACATATGAATGTATTGGTGAAATTTTATGGGCAAAATAAGCTGTCATGTGCCTTTTGATGATTGTATTCAAACACTTGGTCTAGTCGGCTTTGAGGTGTGTTTTGATAAATAGTTGGTGATGGTTGAGGTTGGAAACACAAACACCTAATAGTACGAAACTCGCAAAAAAGTGATACGTGTGTGTGTTTTTGACCATTATGTCTGTACAAATCTAAGCAGTAGTGATCAAGTAGCTAATGCCATATTGAAGTTTTTTGACTCAAAATCATTTCATGCTGTCAAAGAAAATAGATGTGACGCTGGTGCCTAGGCTTACAATCTTTTTTGTGTGCAGTGTGAGCGGTCTGAAATCATGTACAAACAGTGTTTTGCTGCATCTAGTTCTGGAGTTTTTTTTGTTGATAAGTAATTCAATTGGGTCATTACTGAAAGCTGTTTATCATTGTGTGATGATTTTGCCTATGAATCAACTGCCAACTTTTTCCTATTAGTTGAAGTTAGAGAGACCACTTTTGTGGCAGGCCTGCTTTTGTCTTCTGTATCTGTAAACCTGCTACTCATTCAACATAGCATTCAGCTTTTTGCTTTGTTACTTAAGTTCAACTTAATCTTATGGACAGTTATGTTCTTCAATCACATGACAACAGTTGAATTTAATGCATAGCTTTTGTTTCTCCTTTAGGTTTCTTTAAGTTCAAGCCGGATTTGTTTTCGTTGAAAATCAAATGGAGGAAATAGGCTTGAAGATACAAGCAAGAAGACCAGTTGAAGCTTTTGAAATCAGGTTTATCATTACAGGTGATGATTGAAAGCTCAACCTTGATCTATCTTGTCGGAAAAGCAACAGAAGGGGCGATGTAGATCCTTTGCTCAATCTTTTCCATCCTCCAAGGTCCGGTAAAATGGTCCTGAACTCAACAGCTCTTTCAATGTTCCTTATGTTGCTTCTCCTTCGACTTCCCTTTTTTCTGCTTAATGAAGCAGAAACATGAACAGCAGGGAAGCTGCAACAAAACTCCATTTTTCTCTTCTTTTAGTAGTCGTCTGATCTGTTTATATATGGGGCATTCCTGTCTTTGATATGTATTTTCTCTTTTATTTATTTGTCCTGTGATTCTATTCCCTATTCCCTACAGATAAGAAGATGCCTTTCTTAGGAGCCATAAGCTATCCAAGTTGATGATGCCCGAGGAAAGGTAGTTCCTTTTGCTTTCCTTTCTTTGAAGGTAAGATTTAATGCTAACCAAAAATTGTTGTTAAACAATGCAAACGCCACTTCCCTTGTTAGCTACTTTCCTGCCTTAAAACTTTTGCTCTTTGTGTTGCCAGCAAAAGCTTCATTTCCCATCTAATGAATGAGAAAAAGAGGAAAACAAAAGGTAGGTCGCATTAACCAAATCCTTTGGTTTTTATGTTGCCTGAAATGTTTGGGCCTCTGCAGTAGTGCCGTACATGGTATATCAGTAATTCTTTTTTTTCACAAAATTGGGGAGAAAGTCACTTTTAGGGCGGCTTCTTAAAACATAGTCAGCATTTGCAATGTATATAAATTTTAATCACTTCTTTGCCACACGGGTTCTTCTCCTCCTCATCTTACTTAACCATCCATCACAATTGATGGTGTCTTTTTCTTGGAAGTTCCAAAATCAATTGAAAAAAGAATACATCTTCTTGAGTGTAAACTTGGAGTGCAAGTTCAGTGATGTAGCGCATGACGAGGGTGTGGAAGTGAGACTTGAGACACAGGCCATCTAAAAGAGAGGAAGTTTCAAGTACCTTGGGTCCATTATCCAAGGAATGGGAGATCACGATGTCACACATCAGTTGGGAGGGTGGGTGAAACGAGGCTCGCCCTGAGTCCCCGCGTGATAAGACAGGTATCCCCAAAGTTTAAAGCAAGTTCTACAAAGCTGGTTGTTAGACCTACTTTGTATGGGGGACGGGGCGTTGGCTCAAGAAATTTCCACGTCCGTACAAGGTATAAGGTCGGCGAAATGAGGATGTTGAGATGAATACGCGGGTGATACTAGGAAGGATAGATTAGAAATGAATTATTCGGGACAAGCATGGGGCAAATTTCTCTTGGCCGAGAGGACAAGGCGGATGTTTGAGCGGAAGCGAGATGACATTTGGGCATGTGCAAAGGAGATACACCTGGGAGGCCTCGGTACGAAAGATGTGAGGACAGGGAGAGGGTCACGGGACGGTTTTCGAAGAAGTAGAGGTAGGCGAGAAAGTATTCGGGAGAAGTAATTAGGGCACGGGACATGGCGATTCTACCGAGGACATGACCTTAGATAGAAGGTTGTGGAGGATGCAGATTAGGTTAGAAGGTTAGTAAGTGGTAGAACGGGTCTCGGGTATCCTTCCATACTAGTAGGTGTAGTTACCTTGGTAGTTTCTTGTCCTTCGATTACTTGTTACTATCTGCTATCTCTTGTACTTCGATTGTCGTATAGTTTGCTGCATTTACTGTTACTTTTCTTCATAATGCTTATCTTTACTATTTTGCCATGACTTCTTTACTTTTTTCAATCCTTTCTAACTTTTTGTCATGCTTTCTCTTGAGTCGAGGGTCTTTCGGAATCACAGAATCAATCGAAACAACCAATAGGCACTGATACCATATTAAACTTTGATGAATTGATTTGAAGTTAAAACTCGGCGAAACGAATGGTGATTGACCGCTGATCGAGTTCACGAGTAGAGAGAGAAAGTGTGGAGCAAAAATCTGAATTTGTGAAAATGAGAACTCAAATGTTTATTTCCACTAACTGAAAGTTATATACACATGTATAGCTCACATTACAACTGTCAACAGCTAAGCATGACTAACTAACTCCTAAAATAACTATCATACTCTAATCATTAGCTAACTAACCGACTCTAATGTAATTAACTAATTAATTTAAACTGATATCTTCAATAATAGTCGGTCTAACAACCACCCTATAAACTTACCTTTATTAAGTCTCGGTTACATATACTTTTCACATAGGACATCAGATACGAGCTTCCATTCTATCTACCCGCTCTAATACCATGTGCGACATCCTCGTCGATCTCTCTATTTTCTTGGATTATAGACCCAAGGTTCTTAAAGCTTTCTCTTTTAGGGATGACATGCGTATCAGTCCTCACTTCCCCATCCGCCTCATGTGATGTGCCACTGAACTTGCACTCCATGTATTCTATTTTAGTCCTGCTCAACCTGAAACCTTTAGACTCTAGGGTTTGTCGAGACCTCTAGGTTGCCGTTAACTCCGCTGCATGTCTCGTTGATCAATACTATGTCGTATGTAGGTAATATACACCATGACACCTCCTCTTGAATATTCCGTGTCAATTCATCCATCACCAAAGCAAATAAAAACGGGTTGAGAGCTGATCTTTGGTGCAACCCTATCTCGGCTGGGAAGTGTTCAGAGTCTCTTCTCACTATCCTCACTCGGGTCTACATGTCCTTAATCACTCTAATGTATGTCATAGGCACACCTCTAGACTCCAAGCATCTCCATAAACCTCCTTCGGGACTTTGTCATATACCTTTTCTAGGTCAATGAACACCATATGTAAGTGTTTTTCCTCTCTTGTACTACTACAACAATCTCCGTAAAGATGAACAGCTTCCATAGTCGATCGTCTAGGCATGAATCTGAATTGGTTCTCGAAAATAGACACTCCTCATCCTCATCTCGATCGCCCTTTCCAAATTTTCATAGTGCGGCTTATTGGTTTGATACCCATATAGTTGTTGCAATTTTGAATATCGTCCTTGTTGTTGTACAAATCATTGTACTCTATTCTTCAGGTACTCTAGTCCTTCTGAAAATAATATTAAACAACCAGTTAGCCACTCTAAACCTACCTTGCCTGCGCTTTTAGATTCCGCATATATCTCGTCTGGCCCGATCGTTCTTCCCCTCTCATCTTATGAATTGTCCTCTTCCCTTAACCTCCTCAAACTTTATACACCTGCAATACCCATAATCTCGACGGCTCTCGCATTGCTCTATATCACGTAACACAATACTCCTGTCTCCCCCTTCATTTTAGAGTTTATGGAAGTACGCCTTCAATCTCCGTTTAATTTGTGCCTTTTTCACTATACTTTGTCATCCTCGTCTTTAATACATCTCAATTGGTCTGGTCGCGAGCCTTCCTCTCGCTCGCCATGGCGAGCCTATATAACTTATTTTCCCCACCTTCGTCCTTTAGCTTTTCATACAAGTGTTCAAATGCTGTCGTTTTAGCGGTCGTGGCCGTCATACTCGCTTCCTTTCTTCACAGCCTTGTACCTTTATCTGTTTGTCCTCTTTTGCTCGTCGTTTTTGCTCTCCACTAACTTCATGTAAGCAACCTTCTTGTCTTCCACTTTCCCTTGTACCTCTCCATTCCACCACCAGTCCCGTAAAAGTTTGCCTTGGAGACCTCTAACACCTCTGTAGCTGCTTCCATAAGACAATTAGCTTGCCTAGGCCACATACTATCTGTGTCCCCATATTTCCTTAGTCAACAACACCCCCCCCCCCCCCCCCACAAAAAACACACGCACACTCTATCCTTGGTTGGTCATACAAAGCTCTCTTTTCCTCTTATTTTTAATCTATGGATCCATTGCCAACAACTTATGCTAGGTTGTGAGGTTCTCACTCAGGATAGCCTTACGGTCCTTGCATAAACCTCAGTCACTCTTCCTAAGGAGTAGGTGATGAATTTGAGTCTCTATCATCGTACTATGATGTGTGACCAAACGTTCCTCTTTTTTCTGAAAACTCGAGTTCGCTATCACAAATTCAAAAGTTTTAGAAAAATTCAAAAGTGCAACTCCTCCTTTATTTCTATCCCCAAAACCAAAAACGCCATGCCCATCATCATAGCCACTCGAAGCTGTCCTGATGTGACCATTGATATCTCCTCCTAAGAATAACTTCTCGGTGTGAGGAATACCTCGTATTACCTCATCCAGATTCTCCCAGAAGTGCTTTTTGACCTCGTCAAGCTTGCTTGTGGTGCGTAAGCACTAATGATGCTAAAAGTAAGCCCTCCAACAACTAGCTTAATAACCATCATCCTGTCATTCACCCTCCTAACCTCAACCACTTGCTCCCGAAGTTCTCTATCTATTAAAATACCCACTCCATTCCTACTTCTCGAGAATTCTGAGTACCACAATTAAATACTTAATTTTATATAGTCATATACAAGATAGATTACTCAAGCATGTTTGTTGTTTTCAACCAACACTAGATAATTTTGATTCATTTCAAGCACGAAAGAGCTCCCACGATTGTCAAAGTTATAATTTTCACCGTATGTAACTGAAGTCGAACAAACTGTGATTACACTGGGTATGTCGTAGTTATTATTTTCTCCTCGGAATACCTTGTAACTTAATATCTCTCAATTTAGACATACAACTCTACTATTAGAGTCTTAGATGGTCCTTCACCAGAAATATTCTGTTAAAAGTTGCATAGAATTTAGATAATCTTACTAACTTACCACATCTGTCTAAGTTCATACATGCATGATTGGAGCAGATGAAGTCTTGAGTTATTGTAATTTTAGCCGAATTTCAGTTGCACCGTGTCGTGGTGTGGGATCCGGATTTGATCTTCCGATTTTGGGTATTTTGTCAAAATCGACGGAGAAATTCAGGGCAGATACAATAATTTCCATAATCAAAACAAAATCTAAGATGAACTTGAAGAAAATGGAATACCTTGAAGTTTCTATTTAGATCATGAAGATCGTAGTTATTATTTTCTCCTCGGAATACCTTGTAACTTAATATCTCTCAATTTAGACATACAACTCTCCACATCCGTATCCGTACATCATGAAGACGCCCAAATCCGAGCAACTCAGACTATTAGGAATCAATAAATCTGTTAGCAGTCCTTGGTCTCCAATTTGTTTACAGTAGTTATTTGCAGTAGTTACTTATATGAGTTAATTGCAGTTTCTTAGTAGTAGTTGTTTGCAGTTTCTCATTCCAGTAATGTTAGGAAAACATGTCCTAGTTTCTAGGGGTAGTTATCTTGTTAGTATTTGTATTTAAACTCTACTATATGTTTATCCCAGGAAATGTAAGAAAAAAATTATTCCAGTTTTTGAGTACTTAAACTCAAGAGATCGCAGGTTCTCTCTTAACGAACCAGCATCATAGGTCGGAAAAAGAAATCATCTTCTCCTAGTTCTCTCTACATTAACTCTGATTCTGTCTTACATCGTCCCGTAACTTGATCTGTAATCGGGGAGCGTAACAACTTGGTATCAGAGTCGGGAGTTATGCAGATCAAATTCAACATCAACTGGCACAATTGGTGAACTTGTTCCAGGAAGAACGTGCAGCCAATTTAGCCAGACAGGGAGCCATAATGCTCGTTTGGATGCACTCACAAAGGACTTAGCAAATTCGAAGGCCGATTCTGAATCAACTGAAAATACGAGTCAGAACCGAGGTTGGAAGGGTAAAGCTACAGCGGCAGGAGGGTCAGGATCAGAAACAGGAGGAAGTTCCACAATTCCTAGATATACAAAGTTGGATTTCCCACGATTTAATGGCCAAGAAGACCCTTTAGGATGGCTGAATAGGTCTGAGCATTTCTTCCGACATCAGCAAACACCAGAAGAAGAAAAAATTGGACTTGCTTCGTTTCATTTGGAAGGAATTGCACAACTCTGGTTTCTTCAACTAGAGAAAGATATGCCTCAATGCTCTTGGGATGAGTTCAAACATCAGTGTAACCTTCGTTTTGGACCACCAATTAGAAGTCCAAAGTTGGGAGAATTGGCTAAGTTACGCCAAAATGGATTTGTGGCAGATTACCAAGAAAAGTTTGAGCAATTGGTTTCGCGGGCTGGTACCCTTACACAGGCGCAGAAAATTGAACTATACATTAGTGGTCTTGCTGATTACATAGCAGTTGAGATAGAGTTGCATAATCCTCCTGGTTTGGCTACAGCGATGAGTATTTCCCGGCTTTGTGAACGCAAGGAACAACCCCTTTGTTCGCAAATGTTAGATGTCAGTAGATCAAAGTAGATCAAAGACAACAGATTTCTCACCTCAACAACCCGCCAGATTTGTGCAGAAATTGACCAAATCTGAGATGGATGAAAGACGACTTAAGGGACTCTGTTACAACTATGACGGACTATTCACTTGGGGACATCAGTGCAAGAAATTATTCTGGATTTATTTCATTGACGATGAGGAAGGATTTGATGGAAAAGGGGGAAATACTAGTACTTTCCACACTTAGCGCTTGAGGACAAGCGCGATTTAAAGGAGGGGGGGGGGGGGGGGTTAATGTTAGCGGTCTTTGGTCTCCAATTTGTTTACAGTAGTTATTTGCAGTAGTTACTTCTGTGTAGAAGTTAATTGCAGTTTCTTAGTAGTAGTTGTTTGCAGTTTCTCATTCCAGTAATGTTAGCAAAACATGCCCCTGTTTCTAGGGGTAGTTATCTTATTAGTATTTGTATTTAAACTCTATGTTTATCCCAGGAAATGTAAGTAGAAAATTATTCCAGTTTTTGAGTACTTAAACTCAAGAAATCGCAGGTTCTCTCTTAACGAACCAGTGTCATAGGTCGGAAAAAGAAATCATCTTCTCCTAATTCTCTCTATATTAACTCTGATTCGCTCTTACATCGTCCCGTAACTCGATCTATAACCGGGGACCGTAACAAAATCCCATAAAGTTTAGTAGGCAATCGAATAACTTAATTAAAACGGTATCTAATTAACAGTAAATTAATTTCTTACCTAGGTGATATCATCTTATCAAGTCTTTGCTGTTTCATTTTCTATTTGGTAATAAGAGTTGCACAATCTCAATGCCCCAAGTTTCATTGAAATACTTCTCATTTTCTGCTAAAAATCTTTTTCCTCAGATTAAGTAGTGGGATTTAATAAAAGAAAAGCTGTTTGACTTTAGAAAATGGTTGATAGCAACAACTAAGGGCCTGTTTGGAAGGACACATGAGAATTGAATTTGAGCGTAATTGGTGTAATTACTTGATTAGTAGGGAATTAGGTGTAATTGAAAGAGGGTATTACACACTCCAATTCTCAAGGGGGGTCGAGAATTGGGTGTAATTACATGGTATAACTATAAGGTTACTTTTTAATTTCTTTCCTTTTTTATTTTAATTTCTTTTCTTTTTAATTTTTTAATTTCTATTATTTTAATTTCATTTTTATTTTTACTTTTTAAATTGTTTTTTTGTTTAAAATATATTTTTCTTTTTACATATTTTATCTTTCATTTTCTTTCTTCTCATTTTCAAACCTTTACTTCTTGTGATTCAGTGTAATTGCTCGTTCTTTTTATTTCTTATTTATTTTTCTTTATTTTCTTCATTTGGTGTAATTGCGTTATTATTCTAGTGTTTGAAACTACACTCCTAATAATAGAAAAAAGTAGTCATTAACAAACTTGACATATAACGAGTGATGTCATTAAAGTAGAATTTCGTTGTTGTAATGAGTTTATAGACTTATGTTTTACTTTTCTTTTGAATTATATTTATTGAAGTTATATTGGAACTTATTTCATGTTATATAGAAATTGACATAAGAGTATTATGTAAAAAAAAATTGGATTATGAATTTATGTTATATTTTCGGTTAGTAGTATTGACTTGTTATTTTACATTGCATGCCGTTCATTTTTCAATTGAAATTGATAGGTTAATTGTTTGTCAACCATTTGAATAATGTTGTGGCATTATATTTATAAATATTAATATTTTCTCAAATATGTAGTCCATGATATTCTTACAAAATGTATGTTTTTAGTTTGATAATTAATTAAAATATTATTAATTTAAGAAATATATATCAATTATTTTTTACAATATTAGTTACAAATATATGATTAACAATTGATATAATTTCAAGAAACAATATATATCTTATTACCTAATTTAATATCATTTATAAATGCACATATTTGTCAAATATTAGCTTTTAAATTTTGATAATTAGTTTTTATTTTTAAAATTTAATCAAATTGTAATTACACTTGTGCAACCAAACAGTACGCTTTTAATTACACTGTAATTACGATATGACAAACAAACAAGTCTTCGTAACTATTATATTGCGTAATTACTACCCTAGTAATCACACCAATTCAAACAGACCCTAAATACATATATGGTAAGCAGTTAGCAACAATCAAATGCAAATCTAAATTAGATCACATAGTATAACGTATTTCAAATTTATTCAATACCTTTGCACTTTTTTAACTGATTGGTAACTTTTTTTTTTTTTTTTTTCAATTTAATTGTTTTAATAATAAATAGGCTGGTAGACGCAAAAAGATGGTAGCTACTCCTTCAATTTCAATTTGTTTTTTTGGTTTTGACTTGACACGGAGTTTAAGAAAGTAAAATAGACTTTTAATCTTGTGGTCTTAAACTAAAGATATGCTGAATGTACCAAAATGCCCTTTATCTTTTGGTCTTAAACATGCCATGTGGAAAGTTGAAACTAAAGAGTTGCCAAAAAAGGAAAGAGGTTTAAACGAACTAAAAAGGAAAGTAAGACAAACAAATTGAAACGGAGGGGTACCTTATATAAAGTTAAATACACAGATAATGTAAATATTTTTTCTACTGTTAATTTGTGTATCCTAAATAAAATAAAAGGATGGGGGTTGTTTCTTATTTAGAGATTTATGAGTTTTAAGTATCTTACATGGAATTCAGTGCAAAATTTGCTTAGAGACCGAAATGGAATTTGCAGAAAGTTAATGAGTGATTGTCCAATTATGAAAAAGCCTATTAGATTAGCTCAAATTTAAGAAGGTTCACTAATAGATTAACTCAAATTTAAGAAGGTTCACTAACTTTTACCGTCACCTCTTTTGTTCGAAGCTTTAGAGGTCAAGTGTTACAGTAAAAACTGTTGTTTGTTTTTCACCTAAAAAACTTTGACTTGGACAACCAATTGATTTCTTTTTTTTTTCTTCTGCTTACTTTTTAGGATTGGCTTCTATTTTGACTTCGCCTCTAATATGAATTAACACCTCTTTATTTATTTTGCTTTATTTAGTTATTTATTACTATGGGTAAAATGTCAAAGGATAAAAAATCTCTAGGTCCTTTTCTCCCTGTGTTGCTCGGTCTCTTCGAAAATGTCGACGGGTGCGTGTGAGATTTTCCAAACGTAGTGCATTTTTGGAGAATCCGACACGGGTGCATCACCATTTTTGGAGAGTGCGAGCAACATAGTTTTCTCCTAATCTTTTAACCAATAGAGGGTCTATCGGAAACATCCTCTCTATCTCGCAAGGTAGCGGTAAGGTCTGTGTCCACTCTACCCTCCCCAGACCCCACTTGTGCGATTACACTATATATACACTATCTTCTTTTTTATTTCTTTCACTTTTGCATGTACTGTCACTTACTATACTTTCAATCACCCCTTATAAAGCTTCCATCTTTCATTTCCACCACCTTATTCTCTCAATTCAACTCTCCTTTTTATCTCTCTCTGTGTGTGTATTCTTCTTTGTGTAATCTAAGTGGGATTTTTATTCTTGAGACCCTTTCTTCATTTTTCCTACTTGTTCTTGCTCAAATCTTCTTTCCCTTCTCTTGTCTGTGGTTAATTAAGGCTTTGCTTTTGGTGATCATGGCCAGTTTGGAGGCTCAACATTTGTAAGCTTTTATGTGTTAGATCGCCAGTTATTTTATAGCAAAAGCAACTAGGCCTCAATGTTATTTAGTACTTACCTTTTTAATGATTGATACACTTGATAATCTGCGCTTGTCTACTTTTCCTTTGATTTCTACTTTATGAGAATTTTTCCCTTTGTTTGACTGTTTTTAATCATGCTTCTCTGTTAATTTGTTTGCGTTTTTTAGACTTGAACAAATCATTCTCGATTACATGTTTAAAAGAGGTTTCCATCAGGCTGGTGAGGTATTCTTCCGCGAACTGTTTACCAATCAAAATCCTGATGGTAAGTAACTCCTTTTAATGAATTCTATTCGTTAATCAGATGCTTAAAACTGATCCTCTAATGAATAAAGATATGTGTTTTAGGCCTTATTTTTTTCATTAAGATTAAGACGTCTGAATCTGAATGAACATTTGAATGATTAAGATGTTTTCTCTAGATCTGAACATTGAATGATTAAGACTGTTTGTTTTTCAACATCTATTCGTACATAATTTATTTATTTAAACAAAATAGATATACAAGTTAAATAAAAAAGTAACTAACTATTAGAAAATAAATATAAATTTAATAAAATAAAATAATTATTAAACATTTATGTTCGCTAGTGATCTTTGTAGTGGTGGTGTTGGTGATGGTTGGTGCTAGTGGCTAGTAATGGTGGTGGTGATATTTATGATGGTGGAGGTGGTTGGTGTTGTAGTAACTGGCGCGCTGGTGGCGGTTGGTGGTGGTGGTGGTGGCTGTGATGGAGGAGTTGGTTGATGTTAGTAATTGGTGGTGTTGGTGGTGGCGGTTGAAGAATGTGTAGTGGTTGATGATGGTGTTGGTGGAAGTTGGCGGCGGTGCTAGTTATGATGGTAGAGGTGGGTGATAGTAAAGACTAGTAGCAGTGATGGTAGTGGCTGAGAGTGGTAGCAGGATGGAGGTGGGTGGTGGTTGATAGTGGTAGTTAGTGGTGGTGGGGGTGGAGAGTGGGTTGGGGTGAGGGTGGATAGGTGGTGGGGCGCCGGAGGTTTGGAGGGTAGGGGTGGGGTGGTAATGGTGGTTGTGATGGCAAAGGTGGTTAGTGGTGGTGGGTGGGGTAGGGGTGGAGAGTGGGTTGCGGTGGTGGTGGGGTGGTGGTGGTTGGGAGGATGGGTTGGGAGTGAAGCTGGTGGTTGTGGACAGAGTAGTGGTAAAAATTATCCGTGAAAAAGTATCTCAATGATATTAAGATTTTTCTCAAGATCTTAATGATTAAGACATATTCAGACCAAATAAGTGGCTAGATCTTATTGTAAACAAATGCACTAATGACCTAAGGTCTGAACCATTCATATTCAGACCTCCATTAAGTGCAAACAAATGAAGCCTTAGTAATGGGTTTTTTATTATACCTGAAAGGTTCATAAAGTTCTTATGCTTAATTAGTTTGGTAATTCTTACTTATGACCATATGGTGCATTGCTGATCATGTTGTTCTTGAAATTTGTTAATAAGTTGAGGGCATTCTCCTTGATTGATGTGGTACATTGTAGTTACCTAATGTTGGATGTTTTAACTGTATTAATTGCCATTTACTATCTTGAAAAGATTTTTGATGGAGTTGAAGTAATGTGATAATGTGATATCGAGCTTTGGAGTGATGATTTTTGATTTTGTGGTTCGTTTCAGCCATCGATTCTCCTCATGAAGCATTTCTGCAAGCGTGTTGGGGTAAATTTTATGAAGCATACAACTCTATCTTCCCTGATGTTCCATTATTTGCTGCCGAATCCTTTGATAAGGTGTTACCCGTGGACCCTTTATATGCCATGTTCATGTTTAACTGATATGAAATAATTTCGAACTCAATGCTTGATCTCTGAATTCTCAGGTCGCACAGACTCTGGAAAATGTTGTGGCTGATAGCGGTCCCACAAATCAATTCTATGCTTCTGATCATGCGGGAGCAAACATCTCTAATGTGATGCCGTCACCTCATTTGACGGCATCCTCTGCTGTGATGGAATCTAGCGGTCCTGATCATATGGACGCTAGATTTTTAGACTTGTTGTCATCTTTTGATGCCTTTTATGCTTTACCGGATTTATCAGACTTGCAGCTTCCTGGGTACTAGCATGTTATGATTATTGCTAAATTGATCATTTTTACCTAGTTACTTGAACAAGGATTATGGTTGAGTGCTTGACGCGATGTGGATTTTGTTCTCCTTAATTCGTCTGATATCATTATCTTAAAACTGCTATGGCAACGAAAGAAGATTGACCAAAATCACGTTCTTATTTTGTCTGTGTATTGCTATTAATTATGACCTTCTGATATATGAAATGTCAAGAGTTTCTTGCAAAACTTGGCTATTAAGGAATGCTCTTTAGTCTAGTAACTAGAACCAACTGCTTGGCGTGTAATATGAGAGATTTTTCATATTATCTTGATAGTCCAAGCATGTTTTGTATATGAAACCATTACTTTGGTTGTTGGGTTTGCATATCAGAATCTTCTAATTCTTTATGTTGTATGTTCATGTCCTTCAGCGATCAAATGCAGCAAATGCCAACTATTCCTCCAGAGTGGAATGCAAGAGTATGTTTACATTCCCCACACATTTGCAAGCTTTTTAATAAAAAAGTAGTTGAAAATTATTGACAAGTTTTTATTCCTGCCAGGATGACAGCATGAACTGGGAAGAACCTACTCGAATGGAACCAAATAATCATGTCCCTGCTAATGTTTTGCCTGCTTCACCAGAATTTTCTGATGCGGGTTTGTTTGTAATTTAGCTTTAAACATTTTGCATTTAGTTTATATATGTTTTTGTCTTTTGCCATGATAATGACTGATATTTGAATATTAAGATAATCTGTAATTATTTTTAGCATAAACAATTCATCAGAAGGATAAATGCGCATATACTGAAGAGGATTGGCTCACTTTTAATGTGTATACCTCTATCACTTCGTCATTTTCGAATTGAAAAGAGGAACTGCATTGTTGAAAGACGCACATGTAATCAGATTAAGAATGTTCAGTTTTTGCTAATATATGAAAACGTTAACTAGGTTTTGCTGATCTACTTGTTACCTATCAGTCCCTCGAGGACAAATTAAACACTCCTCTGTTTTATTAGGAAACTAATAACAGATGCTCTGCAGCTCTTGCTATCGGGCTTTTCAACCAACTACTCCCGGCTGCATCAAACTCTCCATCCAAATAAAGATTGTTTGATTATTATCTTCCTTTAATTATAGGATGGAGAAGTTGATATTTTGAGAAAACTGCTACTTAGATTCTATATTTAGGAAAGAAAGTCGTGGGAAAAGAGAGAGGTCACCTATTATCCTTGAAATGATGAAGAGGCATGAGTAATCTGTTACTTTTATGCTCCTGTAAAACAAGCTTTATCCATGAGTACCCCCTGAGTGTATTGTGTTGAATAACTTCTAATACAAACATTTCAAAAATTATTAAAGGAGTATTCGATGATAGTGATTGCTTTCTCCCAAATTATTAAATGCTTGTTGCTATTTTCTGAATCAAATTAGTCAACTAAGATTGTATATGACACACTTTCCCATTTGGGTAAAGATGCATGTTGCAAGTTGAAGTAAGAAAAGGATGAACATATGGCAGCGGTTAGGAATAAGATCCACCAAAGCAAGTATGCGGCAGAGACATTCAGTAAAGTTCTTAAAATGGAACTTTGATACAATGCACTTTCCCTTCGCTTCTTTTCATCTTTTGGTTTTTGAAGATGACTCTGTATGTGCAATTAATTCCATTGACTTGCTGACCAACATGTACTTACTATGGTTTCTTGGTTCTAGTTCCAGTTCCATTTTGAAGTTCGATTCCTTATCAATTGGCACTTATCACAGCAAAAGACACTAGGCAAACTAACATGGAAGGAAACATGAAATAAACAGACAATCTTTGAGACTCAGATTCAGCAAAATAATCAGTGTGATGAGTGCTCTTCATTATAATCACCACAAGAAGTTAGATTGTACAATGTGCCCCAGTAGCTCAGAATTGAGGCTTAGTTTTTGTTGATATATTATATAATGTTCCATCAGGGTAGTAGATCTATTGGCATTTTTATTCACTTTTAGATCTCCTTATCATTCTTTTTAGAATTTTAAATTTCTTTTGATCTTCTTTTTGAATTGTACCTGTAGATCTCCTTATCTTTCTTTTTTAAATTTTAAATTTCCTTTTGATCTCCTTTTCGAATTGTACCTGCAGGGAACAGCAGATCTCTCCAACAAGCATCTCATCAAGGATGGCCATCCGTTGTGAGTACCTTAAACTTTTGCATCGATAGAAATGTATAGTCCATTATGGTGTTCAGGTTCAGGTCAACTTTTAGTTTGTTCATTCCTTTCATATTCAACACAAGGAGTTGGCTGAATTCCCCCAGCCATTAGCCATCAAAGTTGTACATCCCAGTGTAATAGTGCCGACTAAAAAGGTACAGTTTCTGAGAACTACATCCTTTCATCAACAGGATGTTTTGCCAAATGTTGCAGTTCAAACATTGGATCCTGCCCCTGCAAGCTCTGGTGATTTTTTTTGTGTGCTCACTCAAGCTAACTTGAGTGGAAAAGATGCAGGCGTAAGTTGAATAGTCAAGTAACCATTTCGCTCATAGGGATTGTAATTGGTTGTCAGAATTTTCTGATCTTTGAAATCTCTTTGTAATACCTTGGAAATCAAGTTATCATTAGTAAAAATAAGAACCATAACTTAAAACTCAACTTTAAAAGGAGGAACCTATGTAGCAGAAAGAAAAAAGAGGCAATTTTTTTTAAAGTACTTGCATAGGCCAGCAATCAACAGATTGAGGGACAAAATAGAGGCTATCCTGCAATGCTGATGTGATCGAGATCTTTTTCCTGCCTTACTTTTCTTCTTGTTTTCTTGTTTTTGGCATTGGACAGATGCTTAGTGATACAAGAAGAACTCCGGAGAATCTACCAGCTGACCAGCAAATAATTGCTCCTATGGGAGGAGTTATGAGAAATTCTGGAAAGCAACCTGCAGTGCAGAGTGGCAGAAAGAGGAAAACTCTATCGAGTTCTCTGGCACCTGTAAGATCATTTTTCTGCATCTACTTCTTAAAGCCCTTTGTGTGCTGGTGTTTGCATTTCACTGTCTCTGACAGACATCGGCATCGTTTTTAGGAATTGAACAAATGAGTTATATATGGTCTTCATCAATGCTATTCTTGCTCATTTCATGTCTTCCTGAGCTGTAGGTTGGGAGAGAGAAAGCTACTGCCGTTGGTCTGGTTGATGCATTGACGGAACGTTTTGCTGCGCCTGCACACACTCAAGCTGAACGGGAAGGTAGGTGACAGCAAGCTTAATGTTTCCTAAGAAAATTAATATTAAAAAGGTGGCAATTTAGATCATTGACTGTTGACAGAAATAGTTAATCCTCCATAAGTGGTATCACGTTTTGTTTGGTTCTACACTCACCCAGCTAGGTTGTGCATCTAATGCTGTTATATTGAGGAAATAACTTTACCCCAAGAGAACCCAATCATGCAGGTTTTATTAGCATTATCCCTGCTTCATTCTTCCAGATGCCACTAGTGTTTTAGGAACTATACTGAAAGCTTCATTACACATATCTGGAGGTGTATGGTTGACCATTGATATATGATATTGTAAATTGTCACGAACCTCTTTGCTTTAAAGCAAGTAGTGATGTGGCAGCTTCTCATGGTGGTAAGTAGGTGTTATCATCTGTAAGCTTCTCTCGTGAAAAATTGCAAGATCTTACATCTGTTCAGTATAACTGTTTTTAAAATGAAAAAAAAAAAATGGGAAGGATGTGGTGTCACATCTAGGTTTTAAGATTAAGCACTGTAGCTTCTGACTTTGTCAGTCTCTTTCCCTGATGGATAAATTGCTAGTCATCGGCACAAAGGATAATTTACTTCATATTGCTTTGCAGTCATCTCTTTCAAAGAGATTAATAACCTTCAAACAAAGAGTAAGCTCCTATGTTGCCACTTCAACTCACAAGGAGATTTGTTGGCTACTGCTGGAGAAGATGGGAAGGTTGGCCTTATTTATCGTCAATAGCATTCTAGTTGGTCAAATTAGAGAGGGCGCCTCCTGTTATCTCAACTTCTCCTGTTAACAAATTGTACTGCAATCTATGTTTAGGTTCTGATTTGGGACTTGGGAAATGGCAATGTTAATTCTGGAGAAGGTCATGCTCACTTCGTTACAGATATCCGTTTTAGACCAAACTCAACGGTGTTTGCAACATCTTCCTTTGACAGAACTGTGATGATATGGGATGCAGCCAAGGTACTACGGTACTACCTCTATTTGCCATTGCAGATTCTTGGTCGAATGAGTCTTTCAGTTACTTTTCTTTTAAGTTGTAATGGCTCAGAAGTAGCAGTCAGCACAGAGTCAAATCACCAGGATATATATTCACTAGTTCTATGGTTTCGTTGTTCTTGGATTTTTCTTCTGATTTCTGTGTTAATTTTATCCTGATTCCTTTGCTTGTACTTAGACGAGAACATATATATTTTTTAGCTGCTCGGAGAATTGTCGATGTGACATTTATTGCCACATTCTTTATCTCTGTAGTGAGGATGCTCAAAAGATTTAATCGCAATCATATCAAATATCAGCATCATCATGTTTTGCTGTCTATAATACATTTCATTTGAGTCAATATTTGAGGAATTTGTTGTTACCAAAACGTCTTATGCAATCTTTAGATCTTCAGAATCTTTATTTTTTCTTTTGTTCTGGTTATCCGGATTTCTCATAATGATAATTGTCTAATCTCTTGAATTGCTTCCTTTTGATCCGTGTCTACTACAACCATGATACTGTACATATCTCACCATTTTGTCATAATCCAGCCAAGCAACCCTTTCCAAAACCTTGTCGAGCATGCTGGGCATGTGATGTCAATAGATTTTCATCCAACAAATGTGGGTCTTCTCAGTTCTTGTGATAGCAATGATGATATTAGACTGTGGGATGTCAATACGGGCGATTTCAAACTCATTTTAAAGGTTGGTGTCTCTATTTCCTTCCTTTTTTTAGATGTTTGTAAAGGGGTATCTCTATTTGACATACAAAGGCTCCATAATTTGATAGTTAGCTGTTTTTTCTGCTTCCATTTTAATTTGGAGATTAATTAGTTACCTGATTATGAATCATTGTTGAATCTGTTTTGCCATGACTTCCTGCATTTGTTTGTAGGAAATGTTTTTCTTATTATTCTTTCGTTTTTCATTCCAAGCAATTTCAAGGTTTTCAAGATCAGTAGTTGGTTGTCATGTGAATACACATGCAAAAAAATAGTTTAAGAAATAAACAGGTTTCGTGCTGTTATTTGAACCAACATCCATATCACATTCAGCAACGCGTTGTACAGTGTTCTAAACAGTGGTTTATTGAGAATTAGCTATCATTCATTCACGATTTTTTTTTATTGATTAGCTCTTGGTACAGATGCAGGGGGGTGGTAAACAAGTTAGATTTCAACCTCAACTTGGGGACACTTTGGCAGTTTCGACCAGAAATATTATAAATATCTTCAATGTCGAAACTAACAATATCCAAAAAAAGTTACAAGTAAGATGCTTATTCTTGATTATTGATCAAGCGTGTTTTAAATTTCTGATCTGTTACTATATCGTATCAATGTGGTTTCATTTACTTTGATTTATAGGGACACGTCAAAGACGTCCATTCAATCTGCTGGGATATGAGTGGAAATTTCATGGCATCCGTTTGCGAGGATAGTGCACGGATATGGTCTGTTAGTGAAGGTAAGTGTATACATGAACTGCGCTCCAGTGGCAATAAGTTCCAGTCGTGCACTTTCCACCCTCGGTACGGTCAAGTGTTGGTGATTGGTTCGGATAAGGTATGCTTGACTCAATGTGGACATTTTCTGCTGAAGCTTTGAGCTCGATAAGTTCTTTGTAGACTTGGCTCGATTAATGTTTATATATATTTGCAAACCAACAAATTTAACTTAGGATGCTCGTAGATAAGTTCTTTGTAGACTTGGCTCGGGTAATGTCTCTATATATTTGCAAAACAACAAATTTAACTTAGGATGCTAATATATTGAACCATCCTGAAAAAGAAAGAAAAGAAACAGAACTTCTTTGTCTGCCAAAGCTAAGAAATGGAAAAGGAATAATAGGAGGGTAAGAATACGCGATATCTGCAACTTTGGGTTCTGGTGTCACAATGATATGTCTGAGGGTGCACATTTGATATGAGGTTTGCTTCCGATAGTACCATTGTTATTCTTGCTATTTTTTTTTTTTTTTTTTTAATCTCAATAAAGAAAATGTTGATTTCATCTAAACATTTTTGCTTTCCTACTGGTGTCTGATCATTCCGCGGGGCTTAATGACTACTTCTCTGTTGATGGGAATTCAGGATTATTAGATCTCTAAACTACTGAGTAGTTTCCATGTCAAATGAAATTGTTCATGTTTGAAGCTTATTCACATTTATGGTTCTTGATTTTTCTGTCCTTTTCCCTCTTCATGTAGTAATTATTGCATATTGTTGCAGTTTCTGGAGTTGTGGAATCCAATCTCCCAGAGCAACATAACTTTGCCATGCAGCGAACATGATGGTATAATTTCTTCATTAGCAGATTCACCTCCGAATGGAACCATAGCTTCAGTGAGTCATGACCAGTGGATCAAGATATGGCAATGACGCTTCTTTGTTGATCAAGATAAAACAATCATTTTTTCTTCTTCTTTCTCTTGTTCAAATTACATCAATATCTGAATGAAACTACAACCGCATACAACTTTTCGCTAACAACTAACGAAGTTGCATTAGAGACCAAGGAAATATTCTTGGCGAATCACATGTAATGAGTTATCGAAAGGCTGTATCAGTCACAAACTTTGACCATTGTTTCAAACTCATCTGTTCTATTTTATCATTTTGTAGTTAATATTTACAATGTTAATTAGACTTGTGTGTTAAATAACATTTAATACATATAAAAGGTTATACTTGAATAATTAAATGAATTTAAATTCTTAAATTGGGAAGTCAGTAAAAAATAAGACCCAGTGTGATCCCAAAAGTTGTGTTTGCGGAGGATGGGATGTATGTAGATCTTACCCTACTAGAGGGGTTGTTTCGGATAGATCTGCAACTCTGGAAAAATATTTTCAGAAACAGGTTTGAAAAATACAAGGGTAAAAACATCCTTGTCAAAAAAATACAAGGGTAAAAGCTATGGTGAAAATATTATAGAAAAGGAAATTACTAACAACAAAAATAGTAATAACAAACCAAGTATAAGAACCACAGTATTAGTACAATTGTAGAATAAGAGAATAAGTAGAAGACGGAGTAGACAAGGTGCTCTAGGTTAGAACCATGCTCTCCCATAGAAAAGACATGAATCGCTCGACTACGTATTAACCTTCAATCCTAATCCTCAATCTCCATGCTTTCTTATTTAGGGCCATGTTCTCGGTGAGCTGAAGATGTGACATGTTATGTCTAATCACCTCTCTCTAATTCTTTCTTGGTCTACCTCTAACACTCCTTAGACCTATCATTGCCAACCTCTCGCAGCTTCTTTACATGTCCGAATTATCTCAGCCTCGTGTCCTGCATGTTGTTCACCGCTGAGGCCACTCCGGCCTTGCCCCACATATCTTTGTCCCTAATCTTATCTCTCCTAGTGTGCTAACACATCCGTCTAAGAATCCTCATCCCGCTACATTCATCTTATGAATGTGTAAATTCTTGACTTGCCAACACTCTGCCCCAACATAGTTGGTCTACAACCACTTAAACTTATCTTTACGTCTCGCTGGCACATTCTTATCACATAGAACACTGGCTGAGAGCCTTCATTTCATGCACCCCACTCCAATGTGATATGTGACATCATCGTTAGTCTTCTTATTTCATTGGAATTATTGATCCCAGATACTTGGAGCTTCCTCTCGATCACTTGTGTATCGATCCTCGTTTCCACATCTGCCTCATGTGATGCGTTACTGAACTTGCAAACATACTAGTTTCTGGTTACGTGCGTTGCACGTGTATCCCATTATCTTCACAAACGTTTGAGATGGTAGAAATAATATTGGAATATATGTGAGTTATTTTAAATTTGAAAAAAAAATGCAAGTTCGAACTGCTAAATGGTGAGTTTATTCAACTTATGTTTCTTATCATTACAAAGCACATTCGTACTAAAAATGATTTTTAAAGATTATATCTTTATTTTCAAGGGGTGAAAGTTGAATTTTGGGAAGAATATTTTTTTTTTTTTTTTTTTTTTGTAAGTATTTACTTTCTATTCAGACAGTCAATTGAATTGGTATCACAAATTTTCTCAATAGATTAAAATTTATTTTCGTTTACCATAATGTGTTGTTTTGTTTATATTGTTAATATTATGTTGATGAATAAAAATGCAATGCAAAATGAATTTGAATGACTTCAATTATCAAATATTCAGCTCCTATAACATCAAATATTCAGCTTGCCTACTTTTTTGTTGTTTGATATTTCAACAACATGAGATTTAAATGTGAATATGAGCAACCGTCGCCTATATATTAAGAAGATGTTGAATGAAAGTAGTATTTTATAAAAATTGTACATAAATTAGATCAACATGTCTTCCTTAGAACAATAATAGATCATTGTCAATTTCGTGATGCATACCTGCAAAGAAATAGTAGTTATTAGTTAAATGATAGTTAATTGCTTTGTACAACTTCTTTTGTGGCGTGTTTATTTACCTTTAGGAATTAGGAGTAACTGGTACGTGTAGTTGCCACAAATGTTAGCCTTTAGTTGCACTCCAAAAGTCGCCACAACTAACATTCAACAATGAAATTACTTGCAGCAAGGCAACGGTCGCCACTAAAACATTTGTAGCGACTTTTAGGGATTTTTGTAGCGATCTTTGGTTGCCACAGTAGGCCAGATTTCTTATAGTGTGATAATTGTAATCTTACGCCAAAATCAAACTATGTTGTAATGCCTGAGAGTATAAACTCACCTAACTATGTTTAAGTTTTCTAAGCAACATATATCATTTTTTAACCCCCCCCCCCCCCCCCCCCAAAAAAAAAAAAAAAAAAAAAAAAAAAAAAAAGAAACTAATAAAATGTAAACGTTTTTCACATTAGTAGTAACTAGTTATAATGAGTTATCACTGCAATATATCAGGCTGCGATATCATACTTAATTAATAAAAGATTTCTCATTTTCGTAAAATAATTTAATGTGATAACATAAAGATTGTGTACACTATCTGTAAACCAAAACATAAAGTCATAATACATAAACAAACCCTCAAATCTACTTTGTTCTCAAAAGATGCCCACTAACTTTTCGCAATGCACAAGACAAGTAAAAGACTCAACTTGTCTCAACTTTGAACACTTCAACTTACAAAATGATCGTCTAGTTTGTATAAAGATTGTTTACATTATCCATAAACCAAAACATAAACCAAGTAAAAGATAGTGCTCGACTCGACCTTTCACATCGTTCCCTCATTAAAGATTTCTTTGAGACCCCATATAGCAGTAGCAGTGGTAACATATACAGTATCGCCAATATTGCCAGCCGAAGATTATCATTTGCAAAAATTGGAGGACCCTATAACATCGTTTGTCCACAAAGGTCAATTTGGAAAAAGGCACTGCATTTACTTGATCGATCTTCTACATTGATCCAAACTCTGAATACCATTTCTCATGTCGTTCAATGTCGCCTGCAGAAACTGTGGATCCCAGCTGAAGTAGGATTTTGGTGAGAAAAATATTTGCTAGTCTGGCTATAAATTATCTAATTAAGAGTAAATTGAGAAGTCTAAAGTTAAATTATTTCTAAATAAAAAAATATGACATTCTTTTCTTGGATAGACTAGAAAAGAAAAGAGTAAACACATAAATTTGGAAAGGCAGGGGTGAGAAACACATAAATTTGGAAAGGCAGGGGTGAGGACTCCATTGCGGCATTAAGTAAGGAGTTGGAGGAAATCAAGGCGCATCCACTTCGTCATCTCAGTCTCTTTTTGTGCAAAGAGGTAGAAAAGATTCCGCCCTTCTAGTTCTTTAGTTAAAGCAAGGAGAGCAGACAGCTGGAGAGTAGAATTTGATAATGGATTAAGATTTTATCTTATATAAATCACTCATTAAATGAACAAATAAATTTCCTCGGTAAGCCAAAACAAATAAATCTCTTATGGATAAATCATTAGAATCTTATGCCTTCAACTCCTAATTGCCTTTGTTTGATATCTTGATATTTTGCTGTCTTATTTCTCTTGCAATCCTGTAGTGACTACGTTTCTTTTGAGCCGAGGGTCTATCGGAAACAGTCTCTCTACCCCATAAAGGTAGAGGTAAGGTCTGCGTACATCTTACCCTCTTCAGACCCCACTTGTGGGATTACACTGGGTATGTTGTTGTTGTTAACTCCTAATTGCCTTCAAACACACAATTGAAGCGTACAATTTTTTTTCTTGATAACCGTGGTGTTTGGGCCAGCTTGCGTGCACCTGACTAATTTCACGTGATACCCGTCACTTCCATCAACAACAGGTACCAGGTAACTTTGTCCACCAAGGCTAAGACAAAACGAAGAAATCACCTAGTGTGTTTGTCTTTGGTGAAATTTGAACCGGAGACCTTATAGTTCTTAACTCACTTCATTGATCACTAGGCCATACCCTTGGATGCACATTTTTAGCAATTAAGCAACGGAGATAACCAATAAATATGAGTTTTTGATTTCATGACAAAGGAAATAGTTGCCCAAGAGAGACTAGGTGTAACATTCATCATTTTCAAAAAGTTACAGTTTCTGGTTCATTTTTATTTTATAACTCAATCATATAAATTTATAATGTTTATGTAATTCTTTTATATTTATACTCATTAATATAGGATACACGCGTAAAGTGCGTACAGACTAATTTAACAAAATGAGTGAATAAGTAAACTGATGGAACGATTAATTTTGAGCTTTATATTGAACTCGTATAAGCAGAGCTATTCTAATGCATGAGTTGTTTGTGAGCTTCCTGAGCAATGAATTCAGTATGTATAGTAGCCAATATTAAGCAATTAAAAAAATGAAAGATACAAAAACTAAGAAAAAAGTAATCCTTTTGAGAACTTATTTTAACGTTCATTTTTTCACGTTGTGGTTTAAACTCGATTTTTAATTTTTGTTATAATATTTGAACTTCCTTTAGATTTTTACTTGACTAAGTGATCAAAGTTTGTGTAAGAGAAAAATATTTCCTCCATCTCATTTTAAGTGTCTTTTAGAATTTTAGCATGTCCATCAAGAAAAGAATAAGTACAACATAAGCATGTAGTTTACTAATTTATTCTTATTTACTTCTTGACTATTATAAGATGGAGTTAAAAGCCTATATGATCATTCAATTTTGGGTAATTGGCCATCATAATCACTCAACTTTGTTTTGTATTCCAAAATCACTCAACTTTGAGTAAGTGACATCTATAATCACTCAACTTTGTTTTGTCTTCCAAAAGTCACTCAACTTTGAGTAATTACCCAGAGTTGAGTGACTTTTCGAAGACAAAACAAAGTTGAGTGACTTTTGAATGACAAAATAAAGTTGAGTGATCATATAAGCTTTTAACTCTATTAGATGCTGCTCTTCCCATCCCATTTTAACTGTCTCTTTAGCTTAAAAGAATTGTTTCAAATCATTATCACTCTAGGAATTAGGACTAATGTTAGACAATTATTTTCAATTATACCCTTAGTATTAAAGTAGTTCTTTTTAATAATGCTCAATATTAAAAAAAATAAAAAATCTAATATATAGGGATACTAAATAGTGAATTGTACTTTTTATTTATTATTTTTCTTAATAAGCTTGAAAAGGGCTAAAACGACAGTTAAAATGGGGCGACACGCGTAATATGTAAAGTGAGTTACTAATCACTTTTGATCTTCTTTAATAGCAGGGGTAAGATCGAAAAAAGTAATTAATATCTGTCTCAATTTCTAAAATCTACAATTATTTTGGGATATTTGTTATGGGGTAAAACGACACTTCAAATGGGACGGCGAGAATAACATTCTCAACCTATATCTTATTTGTTCTAAAACAACGTCTTCCTATTCCATCTTTTCTTAAATCTCCTTTAAGGAAAGAAATAGAAAATCGAGATTATATTTTTATTTTATTATTTAGCTCTTAAACATGAATAGAATTTGTAGAGAGCGAGTCCAAAGGGCTGCAATCAAAATCTGTTAAGCAAAGAAGCATATCAACTTTCACATCTCAGATCTCTCCACGTGGCACACTTCCATAAATACCAATATATCTTGGACACTCAAAACTTCTCTAAATGTGGCACAAGTCTAATTATTAATCAAAGAAAAAACAAAACATTTACATACTTGTATATTCTTTTTGACCTTTCCTCTTTTCCCATCACTAGTTCTAATAGAAAAGCTCTTTCATAGTTAGTTCCTCATAACATATATTGTGTCAAATCTTGTATTTTTGTGACTGGTGAAATGCTTGATTGGATCAAATTCCAATACCAACTAAGAGAATTTGATCAACCTATTTTCTTTCGTTAAGGTGGAGAACAAATCAAGAATTCTCGTTCTTCATCGTCAATCGAAAAGAATTAAATAAATTTCAAGAATAAACAAATAAAATAAGACAAAGCATATTATTACTAGCTAGTAAGCGAGTTGTGAAGGAAAATAAATCATTCACTCTATAGTCTGATAAATATTTTGCAGAACTGATTAATCGAACGAGAATAAAGATAAGAGTCCCGCTCTACTACTTAAGGTTCAATGGATCCCTTATGTGAATTATGTGGAGTGGTGAGGGCAGTGGTGTATTGTAAATCAGATTCAGCAAGGCTTTGCTTGCAATGTGATGGATATGTTCACTCAGCAAATTCGTTATCGCGAAGGCATTTACGTTCTCTTATTTGTGACAAATGCACTTCACAGCCAGCAGTTGTGAGATGCATGGATGAGGCAATGTGCTTGTGTGAAGGCTGCGATTGGAACGAAAATGGATGCATCGTGGCAGGGCATCGACTCCAGAAGTTGAATCCTTACAGTGGATGCCCGTCTCCCGATGAGTTTACAAGGATGTTATCACTAGTTCTTGAAATGCCTATTAGTAATGACATGACTAATTTTGGCAGCTTTGGTACTACTCCTTGTAGCTCAGTGAGTATCAATGAGAATAATAGCAGTTTGGAGAGTAATAAAGGGAATGAAGGTTCATTGGTTGCTAGTAAGCTCAATGAATTAGCTTCTAATTTTAAGCTTGAACCATGGGCCAATATTCCTTCTGATCCCAATTACATCACTTCCTACAACAGAGATCCGGCACCCTTCTCCGAGGGATCTGCCCTTTCTAAGGTTATATACTGTTCTTGATTTTCTCATATTTCATTTTTTTTTTTTTTTTACTTGTTTGAATTTTTTTGATATAACTGGAAATGCTATTGGACTAGATCAGGTATGTCATGTGTGTGAGCTGTTCTAGGAAATGACTCCAGAGTCGAATTCACAATTTAGAGCCAGCGAGTTAAGAATGAGCGTGATCTTACTACAGTCAAACTTCTATAACACCGTAATTTGTCTGGATATTTTTTGGTTGCTAAAGAGAGATGTTATAGAGAACATATCATATAATATAATATGAAAGCCGGTTCCAAAAGAAAAAATGGTTGTTAGTGAAATGTTGTTATAGAGGATGACTGTTATAGAGAGGTCTAACTATTATACATAGTTCGAGCTAAAAGCAATGAGTTCATTTGAACCACAACCCGCCCTAGATGGCTAGATCCTCCTCTGCTTCATATATACAAACATCAGATAACTCTTGGTGTTGAATATGTTGTATGCACTAATGGTACTTTAGTTTGTTTTTCTTCAAATGCAGCAAGATTGTGCAATTAAGGATCTCGGATTACAGGAAGGTGATGATCTCTCAAAAGGTGTTGATTTTGACGACGTGACATTGAATTTCGACTGTGGTTATGAGATTTTGGGAAATTCACAACAGAGTCATCCAAGATACTCTAATGAAGACAAGGAATTAGATTGCCTAGTGATGGAGAAAAATTCATCCGTCACGGGATCTAATCATGTGGAAACTTCTCACGAGGTTCGTAACACTGCTATCTTGATGTACTCTCTTTTAAAGAAAGTACAGTCAAACCTCTATATTACAGTCCTACTCTATAACAACATTTCACTATAACAACCATGTTTTTTATGTAACCGATCTTTCATGTTATGTTATAATGTATGTTCTCCATAACAGCATTCCGCTATAGTAGTCAAAAAATATCAGGAAAAACGATGTTATTGAGGAGAGGTTTGACAGTATACCAAATGTGTTACAAACCAGATTCTATTGTTGACACAATTAAGCAACTTTTTGTTCCAAGTATGACTCAGTTTTGGTGACTTATTTTATTTTTCAAAATAACTGTTACTACTTACTATAGATGTGCCTTCCTTTTTTTTTTGGTGTAGCTCATGTTATTCCATTTGTACTTTTTGTTAGGCAACATCTTCAATGCAGCAAGAGTATTTGGGATTTCAGTCCTCACAAATGGCTGCAGCTGCGAGTTCAACGAATCTGTTGCAGACAATAAGTGCCACTGCTAATTGCATGCTTATGAATCCCACTTGCAACGGAAGCATTGGCTTACCGTTTCTACCTGCACCGATTCATCCAAGCATGTCATTATCACTCTCCAACATCACCGGAGAAAGTAGTGCAACAACTGACTATCAAGATTGTGGGTTGTCACCGGGGTTATGGGATATCAATATTGAAAATTGTCCACAGAAAAGGCATGAAGCCAAGATGAGATATAACGAGAAAAAGAAAACTAGAACGTAAGTTGATCCATACTCCTCCTAGATTTGATCAGTCATAGCTTGTTTATCGCTGTTGTTATCTTCATTTCATTGTCTCACTAAAATTGCACCTTTGTTTCCAAAAGTACAGTCAAACCTCTCTACAACAGCATCTTTTGTTCCGATATATTTTGGCTGCTATAGCAAAATGCTATTATAGAGAATATATAATACGTATAACATAACATGAAAGATCTGTTTCATAGAACCATGGCTGTTATAATGAAATGTTGTTATAGAAGATGGTTGTTATAGAGAGGTCTGACTGTATCTATATTCAAATAGGTGGAGCTTTGATGATCCCGTCAATATAAGTCTTTCCCGTAATTTGGACAGCATACTTGCATCTAGAGTCTTCTTAATATTCTTTACTTTTCTTCACTTTTCACCTCGAGTATACTTCTCATAGGTTCTCTTTATTCCCTAGGTACAATTTTCCAACAATTTCAATACTAAATTGCTACACCATTTATCTAATCTAACATTTTCGGTACATAGATTAGATAAGTGATTAATTAGCATAGATTAGATAAGTGATTAATTAGCAACTCTTTCCCATTATTGATAATATTATGCTTCCTGACATGAAGGTTTGGTAAGCAAATAAGATATGCTTCGCGTAAGGCTAGGGCAGATACCAGAAGACGAGTTAAAGGTAGATTTGTTAAGGCTGGGGAAGCTTATGATTATGATCCATCAGATTCAAGAGATTTCTGAGAATAAGACGGCTGATTTTGGTCTCCCTTCTACTTTGTCAACACTTCCCAAAGTATTAAGGTATCTTACAACAACAATAGTCAAAATGATCAAATAATTTGTGATGTTGTTTCTACATCTCTATTTGGCTTATCTAAATAAGTATATTCGCCATAATGGAAAACGTGGACGTCTAAATCAAAAAATTCTCAAGACTTGATACACTTTTTTGCCATTATAATCTTGATGATCGAGTATTGGTATATTTCTCCGAACAATTTTCTTTGCTTGACTCTTTTTATCACCCCCAAGGGACCTTATAGGGCAGTTTCAAAACACAAACTCTTTTGTTCCCTATAATCATGTCTTAACTTATGCTATGGCATGATACTAATTTGAACTGCAAAGTAGTATTAATAGTTACTGTAAACCACACTGACGGGGACTAATGCAGAATGATGATCTATGAAATACTTAGGGTTCTTTTTGTAGAATGACGATAACTTAATTACTATTTGTGTATGCAGGCCTTTAATGAACACTCTGCACAACAAAGAGAGTTGTCATGATTTCCAATGGCCTTAACCGGTAGTTTCAACTAGACTCTTGCTTTCTCATAGGTAATTATAGCTGATGTTAATCTCATTATAATTCACGTTCGTGTTGTTGTATTTTGTTATTCTGATTTCGCTCTCTACACTTTGAAGGATCCAACAGTCAGAGGATAGAATTGCAAAAAGACTTTGCCTTTCCTTTGCATTAGAACTCAAAAACCTCATACAAGTCACCCTATAATCTGGTGGTGCGTACAAATTATATCCGTTGCAGAGGTGCCTCCAACGTCTTCCATATCCATGCCATCTAATAAGCTTCAAAATTATTAGCACTTCGATTTTTTGCTTTCACTTAATTGATGCTTTCTATTGAACTCGATTTTTATAGCTAGATTATGGTCTAGAGCTATATTCATCTCATTTGAATTGCTTTAGCAATTATTTAAATAAGGTATAAAGAACTACGCAGAGGTTTGTGACAAAAATCGTCACCTGAAGTTTTCTTACTCTTATTATGTGAATGGATCATACATACAGTTTGATACTTGTGGCACTTAGTGTGCTTTCTTGGCTTCCCATATGCTTGGATGCTTGAAAAATGTGATTCTATTTTTTTCTTAAAATGCATCCCTTTTCATTGTGACTTATAATGATACTAACAATCTGTATGCATCAGAAGTTTTACTAACAGGCAGATACTAAATTGAACTAAGGAAAGAGGAAATAGTAAAAGCAATTCTACTAATTGAGTCCAATTCTATGATAAAGAGTATAAGTAGCTCAGCCAATTAACAATAGGATTAATCTACCCATAATAAATTTCATAGTAGAAGCTTATGCCTATGCAGTTTAATCCCATATATAGTTCACTAAATAAAAATCTTGATTAAAAAGATTACCTTGTTCTTATAAACTATTCAAAATGCAAGATCAACCTTCATTAAATGTTTTTACTTCCCTCCAAAGTTGGAGTACTGTAATGAACACTTACAGGTATTTGGAGTTTTGGACAATGAAGGAGGACGAATATCCTGCTTGGCCTTTTCAAAAAAATTATGCTAGATTATGCATTTGAGCTAACTGATAACTGACTTATGTCTAGTTGGCAGAAATGCATAAAATAATTTTCATAATCAACTGGATAAGTTAGTTTTTACTTGTGCATTGCATGATATGTTTACAAGGAAAAAAAAAATGGAACGTAGAGCAAATACTTTAGCAACTTTTCGTTATTAGTAAAGTTGGTGTCTAGCTCAACTGGCGTGCACCTCGACTAAATCACAGGATTTTTGCATATGTAGCAACGTATGAAAGATCAAACACTGAGAAGGGCTCGAAGTATCCAGGAAGCTATGAGCCATCTTTTCCTGAAGGTTAGGTTTAGGGATTGGCATTCCGTTAAAGTACCAATAATATGAGTATGCAACATAAGAATTGGGGTTATAGGGGTTTATTTTCGAGTCACTGCGGAGGAGCTTGATCAAGGAGTCAAATTGGATGGTGTATGTGGCTGTTGCCTCTAATAAATAAAAGTGCTGCGTCCGCCACAAGTATCTAATGAAAGGGAAAATTACTTCTAATATATTTTGACCATGTCCAATTTCAAACTTCAAATTCTATATTTCAAGGTTGAATGGGTGAAGTGCACAAATACTCGATTTTGGGGTAGTTGTTTAAGCTGTACTCGAAGTTGAACACTTTTTTTTTGGGGCAAATATACCACTTTCAAACCACTCAGATATACGGGACTGAAGTTGCAAAATTTCATTTATGGAGTTTGGAAAACTTCGGATATTTTTTGCCTTAAGTATGGTCTTGTCAAGCCAACTTCGGACAATTTTGACTGAAGTTGTGGCCTTGACAAGGCCAAACTTAGGTACTGTTTTATTGAAGTGGTGGCCTAGGCAAGACCTAACTTCAGTCATTTTTTTACTGAAATTTTGACCTTGGCAAGGACAACCTTCATACAAATCTGCACTTCAGATATTTCGGCATGAGCTAGGGCATATATTTGGCTGCACTTCAAGCATTTTTGCATGAAGTTCAAGTGAACAAATTTTTGCTTAGAACCAAATTGTTCTTAGAATTTCAACAATTTTTTTCTTGAAATTCAACACCAAATCTACTTCAAATGAGCTCAATTTGAAACATAAGGTTCATATATCATAAAGAACAAACCAAATCATCAATCGGGCAAAACAACAACAAATCCAACAAATTCATTTTGCAACAAGGTGATATGTCATTGATTTCAAACTTTTCCAACAACAAATATCATACTTCAATGCTATAAGTTCGAGCAATATTACTCCCTCTGTCCTAATTTATAATGGATGTTTGACTGGACACGAAATTTAAGAAAGAAAGGAAGACTTTTGAACCTTGTGGTTTAAAATAAGCCAAATGACAACTTTAGAGTTAAATTATTGCTAAATATAGAAAGAGGATCGACTAAAAAGTGAAAGAGTCACATATAAATTGATCAAGGATATTTATAACAGGTACCTCCTAAAATTCACAGACATCCTATCCTTCCCGGGACCTCCGGCGGTTAATTACACTGGGTATGTTCTTATTGTTGTAAGGAGTATTGTACAATAACGAGGACGAGGATGAGAAGAAGCAATTTTGTCTGAAATTACTTATAATTCGGAAACCAACTAAACTTTTCGAAAAAGTGGGTACTGATTAAATGGGAGCGACCAAATAGAGTAACCCGTGAAACTTTTACAGTTTGAAATTGAAATAATGGGTCAATGATAAACAAACAACTAATTTATAATAATCTCTAAATATTTCTTCAATTTTTTAAACCAAAACATATGGTCCAATAATGGCTTAGCTATATGATCATTTATATTCATTTTGTTTTCAGAAACATTTCATTCCTAAAACTGGTAAATAATAAGGATTTTTAAAAGTTGGAGATTCTCTAAAATTCACATTTATCCCCAGCCAAACTTTTTATATATAAGTCCAACAATAACAACTAAACTTTAATATATATCAACTAGCTAGTTTGTACTGCCAATATATATCCTTTTCTATCCCACTATTTTCAGTTTACAGCTAATCCGCATTGAATATCCTTGAGATTGTAGAATTTTCAGACAAGCTCCCTTTATCTATATTTACCACATTTGGTTCACCATAGTGTTACACCTAAATACCTAATTAATACTAGTGCATTTTGGTCTGCCCAGGATATGAACTAACCCTCCCAAGCAGGGAATAGCTAGGCTCAAGTACTCTGCAAGCAAGACAAATAATTTTTTTGACGAAATATAGATTATTGAATCCATTTGATATAAGAAAATTATTTATGTTGTGACAAAAGGAGGTTCATAAATTGCTTTAGGTCCTAAATTCAAATTCGAAATGGTGAAATTCCAGTAATTTTAAATTCCCTGGTTTGAATTTATGACTTCTGTGAAGCTTGAGTAACATTATCTCATTTATCTTCTTTATGTGCTAATTGCACCATCCATATTAGACTAATTGGTCATATAATCAGATCAAATTATTGAGGATCAGATAATTGGAGTATATATCAATGGTATATCTTATATCTGGGCGCCTTGCATTGGACAAGCACATTTTTCACTGTGGACTCTGTAATGAACAAGCAAGTAAAAAACTTGGCTTATTAATTGTTAATACATCAGCATCCCCTTAAACTTGCTAATAAATTTTATTTAGACACTCAAATTAAGACTTATTTCAATTAAGCACTTGAACACATGATAAGGTGTTCCGAAATCAATAGTTGTAAATCTGGTCCTCATATTGTATAACTGTTATCTGGAAGCTTATCAATCTGCTTTTTGCAGTTTGATCTGAAACACTTTGGTTATATTAGATAAGCTACGAAGTAAAACACAATTAGAGGTGTACAAAGTAAACCGACAAATCGCACCAAACTGATAAACCGAGTCAAAATGAGAAAAAAAAACCCTACTAATGGTTTGGTTTGACTTGGTTTGGTGTTGAAAAAAAAAAACTGATCATAATTGGTTTGGTTTGGTTTTAACTAAAAAAAGTCAAACCGAACCGAACCAAACCAACCCGATATTACATGTATTCAATTTTTAAAATATTTTATACATAAACATATTTATTTGTAATGTAATTTATAAATATTTCTTAATTTTTTTATCTATTATCATATTATTCAAGCTTGAACTTAGAATTTTGAATGTCAATAAGTAACTCAAATAAAGTCCAAACCAAAACCAACTCAACACTAATGCTAACAAAAGAAATTCAATTTACCACTAGGAATGACAATAATGTTGGATATGTTGGATATCTATTCTTTAGTTTTGCATAATTAATTTAGAGAGTGAAAATGCATAACTTAAATTTTTTTCTTTGTCAGGTAATTAATACTTATTAGCCGTACTTATTTTAGCATGACTTATAGCCTGTTTGGCCAAGCTTATTTTTCCCGCAAAAGTACTTATTTTTTCAATAAGTGCTTATTTTAAAAAAAGTGAGGTGTTTAGCCAAGCTTTTGGAGAAAATAAGCTTTTGGAATAGAAACAATTTTTCGTGCTAAAAAAATATTTTTTGCCCAAAATCACTTTTTTGAAAATTACTTTTGAGAAAAATACACATAGAAGACTTTTTAAAAGTTTCGACCAAACACTAATTGCTCGCTCAAAAGTACTTTTTAAATTAATTGGCCAAACACAAACTGCTTTTAGCCAAAAGTACTTTTCAAAAAATACTTTTTAAAATAAGCTGTTTTTAGAAGCTTGGCCAAACAGGCTATTAGTATTTTTAGATTATGGTCATTTTCTTTATGACTTGTTAATTAGCTATTTATTTTAACCGATTTTATTAGCTTTTGTTGAATATTTTAATACAATGTCATCACTCTTCTCACATTTAGTGTTATTTTCTTAAGAAACACCTTAATTATATAGTTGTATCTTACTAGGACTAAAGAAATATTTGAAGTAAAAGTTACATGTTTTGTATCAAGACTATTCCGAAAGAAAAAAAACCCAAAAAATCCCAGAAAACCGAATAACCTGAGAAAACCCCAGGATTAAAAACCCAAATTTTATTAGTTTGGTTTGGTGTATAAATTTAAAAACCCGACACAATTGGTCTGATTGGGTGTTTAAAAAATCCGAACTAACTCGATCCATGTACATCCCTAAACACAATAGACACTTTAGTACTTGCATAACAGAGTCGCACAATCACTACAAGAAAAAAAAATTGTACCGTCACATATTTGACTTAGTGGCGGATTTGTGACAAATTCTTGGCCATCACATATTTGCTCGTTGTAAAAAAATAAAAATTGACGCAATAATGACTGCGTCCCTGAGTTTGATATATTTGTGACGGAAGATCCGTCTAAGACATATAAGCACGGGCGACTCAATAAAATTGCTGGTTTAAAGCTAAACTTTAATAAGATGCCTTAAATATTTTTTAGGAAAAATTCATATATTTTTCTGATTTTTACGATGCAAAGTTGTTAATACTAATTATTTTATAAGAAATCATTTTCAATCACAATCAATATGAAAGTCGAAATCATTTTCAATCACAATCAATATGAAAGTCGACAGTCTTCTTTTCTTTTTAAGATTTTTTTTTTCCTCTACAAACTCCAATGTAGTCTAATATATATTAAGCCCCACATTTAATTACTATCTTTCCGTTCACTTTTACTTGTCCGTTATATTAAAAATAAATTTTCACTTCTATTTATCCAAGTTAGCTTATCAAGAGAAAAATAATCTTTTTCATGGTTTACACTTAGTATTAACTATTCACTCACCAAATCATTTTCCACGTCCATAGAGACTATACATCAATTCACATGGATATTACGGTAAATTATGCACTTTTTATTTTTTATGTGAAGTAAAAGATCAATTGTGGATAAGTAAAAATGAAGAGTTGGAGTATTGCAATTTTTGGGACCTAAAGATATTTTGATTTAGTAGTTTCGCCTTGGGCCCCACATGGATGCGTATAGGTTTGGTTAAAAGCATCGTACATATATATATATATGCATAATGCTTATCATGCATATATATCATGCTATTTACAACCTTTAAATTTTGGGCATTTCATTACCAAACCCTAAGATTATGTTGGAGAAGAAAAAATTGTTATAATTAAGTTTATTTGACTAACTTAACAAATATAGGAGGTCGTATATTTTGCTACAGCTTCCTTTTGTGTAACTCAAGCTCTAAGGTTTACAAGTTAATTAACAACTAGTACTTTTATTCTTTTATTTTTGTTTAGGTAGGAATAAAATTTTAGAGCCCCTCTGAGTCATATTAATTTCCATTGTAGTTTGTAAATGCTTACCATTTTTTTACTTTGGTTCACTTATAACAATTTTCGTTATTTAACCAAATTGATTTGCCCTTCCTAACATTTCACTCTTTCGATTAATATATTTTGATAAATATGTTCTTCAAATCTTTCACGTAATCTATGAGAGAATTTCTATTTGTGTAAAAGAAAAAGAGATAAACGAAAAGAAGTAATCCCTCACGCCATCTCTAACTTTACTTCCGTGTGGTCTCTCATCATAGTCTAATCATTACCAAATAATAATTCGAATTACCAAGAAAATCGAGATAGTAACTCAGAAGATCACCAAACTATGAATAATTACCTATCAAAGTCATGTTTTTTTTTTCGTCAGCAAGGTCATTTAACTTTGCCTATATCACTTCAAAAGTTACCCATTTAATAGTTGACCAACAAAATATGACATGACGTTTTATTTAGTCCCACATGAACTTTTTTTTTTCTTCAATCCACATGGCAATAAACCACAACCCGATCCGGCCCAAACCCATTATCCAAATTAAGCCTATTCACTTGGACAAAATCATGAGGATTAATATAGCTGATTTTTTAACCCTTATGAAACACCATTAATTCATATCTTTTTTTACGATAACATTAGTTCATTTTTTCACTTATAAGTGAGGATTAATATAATTGATTTATTTGAAATTGAGATATAGTTATCATTGTTTTTGTAAGTTTCTTGTGTCGATAATGAATTCTTATTATGGATTTCGGAGTATTCATATTCTCATATTTGATATTTAGATTTAAACTATGTAAGAAGAATGAAACACATCATACATTTGTCATTCTGATTTAAATATTAAATGTGAGTAACTTTTTATTTCTATATTCCATTCCCTCTTTATGTGAATCTTCTATTAATTTTTATTAAAAGCCAATTACAATTTACTAAAAATATATTGAGTAGGGAATAGGAGCAAATTATATGAGTGACTTTTCATCCCATTTGTTCTAATAGTCAAGATTTTGGCTTGTTTGGCTAAAGAAGGTATCATTTCGTATATGTTTTTAGTTTTTTCATCTAATGTTCGATAGTCAAGATGCTGACTTATTTGTTTTAAAAAGGTATCTTTTCCTATTTTAGTTTCTTATACACTCGCTTTGAAATCTCAACTGAGAAATTATAGGGTTAATTTGGGTTATGGGCTTGATCGAGTCGTGATTTATTGCCATGTGAACTGAGAAAAAAAAAGTTTATGTGGACTAAATATCATATTTTATTGACCAAATATTAATACGGTGACTTTTGAAGTGATATAGGCAAAATTTGATAATCTTGTTGTTACAATAAAAATAAAAAAACATGACTTTCGTAAGTAATTACTCACAGTTGGGTGACCTTTTGAGTTACTATCTCCAAAAAATCACCACAGAGTAGAAATTTCAATTACCAAACATAAAGATAAACGGATGAGGCTTCATCTCCAAAATTGAACTTTTCAAACATTTACACCAAGGGTATTACTTTTCAAACTTGAAGATTAAAGAGAAGGCTGAACAAAAGTAGGAAAAGAACAATTACGTCCATCTGAAGAGAAAAAACAGGAGCACTTTAACACGCCTGTGGTTATACTCTTTTAATTTTAAACGAATTATTTGTATAAGAAGTTCATTACAATAAATTAATCAAAAGAGCAACATTAGGAAGAGTAAACAGCAAGGTTATAATTTTTATTAATAGGAAGTAGATCAATATAATTGTTATAATTAAATTACAATAAAAAGGTGAGTGTAATATGGTAAATCATGATACTGACTCCGGTTTATAATAAGTGTCCACTTAGCCTTTTTATTTTAGTTCAAAATAAGTGTCCTCTACTCCACTTACATAATTAAGAAGGAATTAATTTTTTTCTTTCAAATTTACCCCTATTTAGATAAATGAGTTTTTGTGCAATCAAGAAACTATATTAATTACTATGTAGTACTCCTCCGTCCCAAAATAAGTGTCACCTTAGCAAAATTACACTCATTAAGAAATCAATAAGTGCAATGTGGAGTTTACTATATTACCTCTATTTATTAGATTTTTTTTTAGAATTGAACAATACTCAAGATGACTACTTCTTTAATGCTAAAAACATATTTAAAAACACTTGCCAATTTTTATCTTGAACTCTTAAAGTGACACTTATTATGGGATAAATTTATTTTATTAAGGTGGCACTTATTTTGGGATGGAGAGGGTATTTAATTGTGGTCGGGGTAGTTTAATCAAAATGCTTATTTTATTTTAAGAGTTAGTATTTTCTAAAGGAGTGCGAAAAAAGCTAAGTGGACACTTATTTTTTATATGAGAGAACATAAGTTTATGTTGGGGAAAAAAAAAAAAAAACCAAAGTGCCAATCTCGAGATCTTTTCCTTTTGTTTATAAGCTTAATTGTGAAAAGTAAACCTGACTGCTAAGTTTACGTAATTAGCACACACCACGCAGCTTTTCTTAATCTTCAATCGTGCACAGACTTTCTTAATTAGTCATTTATTTATTTATTAATGGAAATATTTGTTGCTTTTCTTTCCTTGAAATTGCAGTTAGTTTCAGCTTCTTTCACTCAGATCCACCGCCTAGACAGCTCGTTTTCTATCCGAAAAATTAATACTCCCTCCGTTCCATAATAAGTGATGTTTTTAGCTTATGCACACCCCTTAAAAAATTACTCATTCCTACAAAATTATGATTGTTTTTACTAACACACCCTTAATTAATGTCTAGAAAAAAAAAAAAAAAACTACTTAGAGGGTGTTTGGCTAAGCTTATAAGCTGGTCAAACAACCTTATAAGCACTTTTCGGCTTATCTCCGCATTTGGTAAAGATAAAAGTGCTTATAAGCCAAAAATAAGCCATAAGCCATAAGTTGGTCTCCCCCAACTTATTATTTTTGAGCTTATAAGCACTTTTAGTTTGACCAAGACTTTTACTATTCTATTCTTAATATTATTTCGTAATCCCTGAAATACCCTTACTCTAATAAATTCCTAACCCTCTCCATCACGTCATTTCCTCACACTACGTCTTTAAAACCCAATAGCTCTCTTCTACCAACGTTAAAAACATATGAGAATCTGAAGTTCTTCTCCATTAAAAGCAACCGAATTGGTCAGGATATTTATAATAATTGAATGTTTTAATTTAAGTAGCAACAAATAGAACTTCATTAATTGCATCTGTGTTTCTTCTATTCAAATATTTTGTGTACTATTTGTGTATGTTATACTAACGAACGTTAGCATAATTATTAACTGTTTTATTATAGCTTATGATTGTAATTTAGCTTATCATAAAATAATTTATATTCATAAGAAATAATTTTATCCAATCAACTTTGTATAAAAAAAATGAGGCATAAATTATTGAGTATTTGAATTAATTTGGAATTTAAAAATTTGTAAAAATAATGTTCTTTTTAGTGTAAAAGCTTTAAGGGTATTTAAGTCATTTTAACAGAAAAATGCTTATCAACACTTTTTTTGCCAAACACTTCAGCAGCTTATTGTCAGTTTCAACACTTTTATCCAAACGCGTAACTGCTTATTTATCAAATCAGCTTCAACACTTAAAAAGGCTTATCAACACTTAATGCTTATCAACTATTTTAAATCAGCTAAGCCAAATAAGCTCTTAATGATTCTTGATTATAAATAAGGGTCAGTTTGGAAGAACAAGATCAACAAATCTTAAAATACCACTTATTTTGAAACAAAATAAAAAATCTAAAATACCACTTATTATGAAACAGAGGGAGTACGAAAAGACGAAAACTAAACATTATGTCATAATCTATTCCAAATGTTCACTTCATGACAATTATTTTATTTAATAAATCATCGGAGTCTTTCGCAATGCTTTTGCAAGCATATTTTAAGTACTACAGGTTCGTGCCGGTGCCAGCACGGCCCCAACTACAACATAGAACTTCATTTATGATATTTTAGTAGTCTTGTGTGATTTTTGTTTTACTTAATAATTTTATATTTTGTTCAGCTGAACTAAGAATAATCTTAACGATACACAATTTCAATCAATTAAGATGAAAAACGAAAATTTGAAATGTCATTTCATCCGGAGAAAGATAAATTAAAAAACTTTATATAATGTGATTTCTTTTTTTTTTTTATATATGATCTATGTTTTAAGGTTTTATTTTTGCTATTCAAAGAGTAGTAAATTTAGCCATTTTGAGACCTACTAATTTCAATTATGTAGTGCTAATTGTAAAGATGAAAATCATACAACTTGAGCAATGGAGTATTCTGTGTATGGTCTTCATGAATGAAAAAAAGTTTTATTATTCTCACTCTAATTATTTAAGACACGGTGAATGGAATGGTCTAGGTACAAAATGTTTTTGGCCACAAAAAAGGACAAGTAATACTTAAGTATGAATAAAACAAAAAAGGAAAAGCAATTAGACACACAATTATTAGTAACGACAAATGGAATTGTCAGGCAAAGTAAAAAGATGGGTCCACAAGCGTTCAATAATATCCACAGAAATGTCACCTTCTGTGTGCAAGCAAACATGTCGATGGACTCCTCACTCCTGTGTGCTTCTAGCCTCTTCTGTATATTACTCCATCTGTTTCAATTTATGTGACACTATTTTTTTTATCTGTCTCAAAAAAAGTTACTTTTTCATTTAGAAATAATTTAACTTTATGGGATAATTTACAGCCACATATTTATATAAGGTTTATTTTGGATTACACATTTTAAAAATCTTTCTTTCTTTCTTAAATTCCATGCCAAATTAAATGGTACCACATAAATTGGGACGGAGGGAGTTGTTATTTGGAATTGTTGAAGTGTGTAATTTTATTTAAAAATACAAAAAATTAATGTCCGAATTCACAATGAAATTAACTAATTTGACCCTTCCACTTCAAATTATGTCACATAAAGTTAAAAAAAAAAAAAAAGACTATTTTTTTCTTTACCATCTAGCATCGAAAGTTCATTGACTTATTAATTTCAATTCACATCGAGTAAATTAATATGGAGTTTAGTGCACTCTATTGAAAAAAAAAATTCAAGATACATTGGAATTCAAAACCTTTAATTAAAAGCAGAGAAATTTCGATCTTTTCACCTATTGATCGGTTGCGTAGCATTATATTCTATTTTGTTTTTAATGCATACACAATTCCTTGTACAGTATGTTAAACTTAATTATTGCTTCTGCGTATTTCATTTTTGATTCATTCATACTTGATTCACCTGATTTAGGCATAGTCGGGTGTCATTATGACCAGGGGTAATTTGAATCAGGACATTAATGCTTTCTATTGAAGAGTTTTCTTCAATTTTAACTCAAATTTGAAGCCTCTACTTAATAGTAGCACACAATTTTTAATCTTTTCACATATTCCTCAGTTGTCATCATACTTTCTTTTTGTTTTTAGTGCATACATAATTCCTTGTATCGTAGTCTATAACACGTGGACAAACATAGAAAAGTCAAATGTCCAACTTTGCTTTGGGCGAATTTTCCGCTAATAAGAATGGCTCTGCCTCCAAAATCTGTCACATCTCCACTTACATTCATAACACCAAAAATAGTAAATCCAACCCAAGCATCTTCTTTCTTCCTTCCATTTTCCATAACAAAAACACACACACACACACACAAACAAAAAAAACAAAAAAAAAATGCACTCTCCTAAAGTATATCCTAACAACAAAACCCAATGTTCAAATGGCGTTAAAAATCTTATTATGATCATTTCTTTCCTTCTTATAATTTACCTCCTTAGTTTCAACTTTTCTGGTCCTAATGACGACAAATTACTCCATACATCAGTTTCACTCCAAAATGATTCATCATCATCGTCATCATTATTATCAGACACAAATCTTGAACATATTGTGTTTGGAATTGCATCTAACGAGCGGGCATGGTCCGCTCGTAAAGAATTAGTCAAGATGTGGTGGAAACCGGGACGAAAAATGAGAGGTTGTGTTTTTCTTGAAAAAATGCCACCAAATTACACAAATGATGCAAACGATACATTGCCTCCTATTTGCATTTCAGGTGACACGTCACGATTTAAGTACACGTTTCGCGGTGGGACCCCCTCAGCGATTCGTGTGGCACGTGTCGTTACTGAGACCGTCGCTTTAAATCATTCGAATGTGAGGTGGTATGTTTTTGGTGACGATGACACGGTTTTTTTCACGGAGAATTTGATTAAGACGTTGTCTAAATATGATCATGGTTTATGGTATTATATAGGGTCGAATTCTGAACATTTTTTGATGAATAAGGCTTTTTCTTATGAGATGGCTTTTGGTGGTGCTGGTATTGCTATAAGTTATCCATTGGCTAAAGTTCTTGGCAAAGTGTTTGATGCATGTATTGAAAGGTATCCTCACCTTTTTGGTAGTGATGCTAGGATTCATTCATGTTTGGCTGAACTTGGTGTTGGCTTAACCCATGAACCCGGTTTCCATCAGGTACCCTTTTTCTTCATATTTAAGTTATTTAATGTTTCAGACTTATAGTCTTCATATTTAAGTTATTTAATGTTTCAGACTTATAGCATGTTTGGCTAAGCTTCTTGGAAGTTAAAAGTGTTTGTTTTTACCAAAAAATGCTTATTCTTAAAAATTGATGTGTTTTGGCTAAGCTTTTAGGAAAAATAAAAGTGCTTTTTAATAGAATAGCATAAGCTAAAAAGTGACTTTTCTCCGAAAGCACTTTTGAAGCATTGGTCAAGTAAAAGTTACTGTTACAATATTGGCATAAGTATTTTTTAAATTGATTAACCATAGACGAACTGTTACTCTCCAAATGTACTTTTTCAGAAAGCATTTTTGTCAAAAAGTATTTTTCGGAATGATTGAATTTTGAAAGTTTGATCAAACAGGCTATCGTAGCTATTTATTTTGAGTCTAATTTAACCTGTTTTAACATGTTACTTACACTATGTTTGTGTTACCATATTAGACGATATAAATAGTTACTTCCTCTGTTCCATTTTATGGGCACTTAATAGTTGAGTCAAAAAATGATATATCTGAAATAAGTTAAGTACTCCATAAGTTTTGATTTTAATGACATGTTTTAATAGTCATAGAAATATCATGGTAGGTATTAAGACTGCAAATTTCAAAAAAAATAAAATAAAAAATTCCTAAACCTCGAGTCGAGTTCCTCCTTGGATTAAACGGTGGGAGTACTTGCTATTGTAGCTCTACTTTACCTGATTGAGTAAAGAAATTATACTATGTCAGTGTATAGAAGTTAAACTCGTTCCATTAAGCTTAGAGCACGCTCTGTCCCTCTGAAGATACCTTTAGGAAATTGAATTTTTGAGATGCTAAAATGTAAGTGACATAAACTTTTGATTTTCTTTTTTCTGGAATTTGAAATACCAGCTGGATGTAAGAGGAAATATGTTTGGAGTATTGGCTGCACATACAATTAGACCTTTGGTATCTCTGCATCACATGGAGATGAATGATGCCATATTCCCCCATATGACAAAAATGAAAGCTTTGGAGCATTTATACAATGCTGCAAAATTCGATCCCCATCGAATTTTGCAACAAACAGTATGTTACGATCGTTGGTTTACTTGGACAGTGTCGGTTTCTTGGGGATATGCTGTTCAAGTTTTCAGCTACAACTTGTTTTTACCGGATGCTCTGCGCGTACAAGAGAGTTATATTCCGTGGCAGACGAGTGATTTGGCTAGACATTATGACTTTGATACAAGGCCATATGAACGTGATCCGTGCAAAAGACAGCTTGTTTATTTCTTACATAATGTGTCCTCTGGAATTGATGGGAAAATCAAGACTATTTACAAGAAGAAAACACCTGAGAATTGCACTATCACCATGGTGTCACCTAGAAAACTAGAAGAGATAATAGTAACCTCACACAAGTTAGACCTTGACAGAAAACAGGTATTGTTTCTCTCGAGCTTATTAATTAAATTAATCAATCCTATATACAATCAAACCTCTCTATAACAGCGTCGTTTGTTCCGATATTTTTTGCCTGCTATAGGGAATCTTGTTATAAAGAACATATAATATAACATAACATGAAAGATCGGTTCCACATAAAACATGATTGTTATAGTGAAATGTTGTTATAGAGGATGACTGTTATAAAGAGGTCTGACTGTATATGTTGAAATTCTTAATTTTCCCGCTTTAAATACCATTCTATCTTTTAATCTTCTGAAACATTTGGTCTAATGACATATTCTGCAGTTGCTAACACCAAGAAGACAGTGCTGTGATGTATTGCCTTCTACATCCAGAAATGTGATGGATATAGAGATAAGAGAATGCAAAGAAGACGAACTAATTTATATACACCCTTAGTGATATACGTTCCTGTGACATTCACCATCGATATTTACTGCAAGGAAGGCAAATTTTTTTTCCAGTGACTTTTGTTGATGGCAAATTGGTGATGGAATGAGGTATTTTTTAGTACAGAAGATTTTGTTGGTTAAGGAGAAAATCCCCCAATAGGCCAATACTGTTTTGCTTTCTAAGTATAGATCTACTCTTTTGCTTGTGAAGTTGATTAAGGAAAGCAGTTTGGGAGATTGACTATGAAGTTACTAGAATTAGAGTGTACTTCCGGAAAGCAAATTATAATGAGAAAGCTATGCACATGTGCAATAGACTTAATTGTGTATTAGCAATCACATGTGAAGAAACTTGTGAGTTAATCAAAGAAAAAACTCAAATTGACTTGTTCAAGATTTCTTTTTTTAATGTGTAGTTCCGTTATTACATAAAGTTGACATGCTTTTCTTCAGTGTAACACATACCATTATCTGTATCATGAAACACTAATATGTGAGCCTTATAGGCAGAGCCAGGATTTCTAATTTATGGGTTCTGAACCACAATTCTTTTTGGTTACTGAATTCTGCCGAACTCATAGCTAAAATTGTGGCTCCGCCACAATATATAAGGTCAACCTGTTTGAGCTCTGACCCTTTGCCAGCAATTGCTGCAATTATGCAATCTGGATTTGCTTATTAGTTTAAGTACTTTGCTTATTAGTTTAAGTACTTTGCCTTTTCAGAAGCAAAAAGTTCCTATTAATTTATTTTCACCACTGTTGGCATACTATAACGGATGAAGATATACAGCGCTGATAAATTTTAGTACATTTTTTGAGTATAATAATATGTTGTAACAAGGTTCCTGTTATTTTTAAGTTACTAATTATGGGCAATATATGTAGTTACTTTTCAAGTAACCACATAATGCATCTCTTTGCTCTATCTTTGTATAGATATTAAACTCTATATTTATACAAGTCAATATTTTGCCCACGGTAGTATAATACTACTACCTTATTAAGAGTTTAAATAGCTATGGACCATGAAGTTACTAATAGTGGGCCCTAAGTATTTTCAAGGGCCGGGTAAGGGGTAGTGGCGGAGGTACGATCTCCATTAAGATGGTTCAAAATATGAAAAAGTAAACACACGAAGAAGCTAAAAGGGTTCAACATCTACTATATATACATAGAAAATTATTTTAACCATGTATAAACAATTTAATTTTTCGCCGAAGGGAGTTCGAACCCTCTCAGCCCTTCTTGACTCCGCCCCTGGTAAGAGGGGTGCATTGGTCGGTCGGTTATAACTTTTAAATATGATAAATATCATTTTAAGTCCTTGTGTTATTGTGTTATTCATATTTCCGTCTTTATGATATACGATTAGACACAGTAATCTTCAATTGATTAATTTGTGTGTTTTTAATCTATTTACTAACGGAAACAAAACCAAATAACGGACTGGTAACTGTGGAGGGTAATTTGGCAATTACCATGTTGCTTTCAATGTCAAAACTTTAAGACATAAAGAAAGAGTTAATGACTAAAAAATGTAACCCAAACCGCGGTTTTGAGTATTTGTACTCTATTTCGTGTTTTAATGCTTCGTACAACTTGGTATCATGTTTCTGGACTTAGCGGGATTGAGACCCAAAAGGTTTGGAAAAGTTCTTCAACGTGATCTTGTTTTAGAAGGCTTAAAAGCTAAATGGTCCAGATTTGCTTCTGAACTTTGCGAAATTATACAGATATGTGATCCTCTTTTCCTTATGAAAAAAGCCCATATGTTGAAAAGCTTCTGTAATTAATAATAATAACATATTTTGACCAATATTGAAACAGCAGGAACATACATAACTTCATATATTAACAGATGACAAAGCTCAACTATGCAAGAAGTTCAGCAGTATATTTGGATTCTTCCTTTTATACTAACACTATGTAGAATTTAAACTCTATATTTTGCCAAGGGTGGTATTGTATAATGTTAAATATATCCCTAATTAAGAGTTTAAATAGCTATGGACCATGAAGCTACTGATTGTGGGGCTCAACCATTCTCACGAGCTAGGTAGGGGTGTTTATTAGTCGGTTTACCACAATTTTGACATTTCGGTTTGGTATTTTCGATATTCGGTTTCTGAAAATGTTACATCAACCATATCTAATCAAATTGGGTATGGTTTGATTATTTTCTTTTTCCGATTTTAATTTATTCTATTTGTTTTAATTTGGATAGAGAAAATGTTACATCTAATTCCATATCTAATCAAATTGATTCGTTTATTGATGGTTTGATTATTTTCTTTTTCCGATTTTAATTTATTCTATTTGTTTTAATTTGGATAGAGAATTATAAACTTTTTTCTTTAAGCATCTCAAAATAACATAACTAATTCAAATTGTCTAGATGTCATTTTGACATGAAGCATGATTCTATTGATTCGTAAAAGGTGATATTGTTTTTATATTTATTGATTTGCAACTTGGTAAGTGCGATACGTACATTTGCAACATTTTCGAATATGCATTAAGATACATTTAGTGATATCCACTCTTTTATTGGTTTGTTATGATTTACTGTCCGGGTCCCATTAAAAGTTTGTCCATAAATATGGTTAAATAACATATTGAGATAAACTAAGAATTACCAAAGGTCGGACTCGTCTGTACTTATGAGAGTATGCGGGTACGGCATAACTTTGGTAATTCCTTAATATCAGATACGGCCTATACACGCCTTAAATTTTACCTTGCATTTTTTTTTTTAATTTAAGCGGGGGTTCGAACCCAAAACCTCATGATTGCGTGAACGCTCGTGGTTGCAACGCAAAGGGCAAAAATTAAAGACTCGCATATAGATAATTTAAAACCACAAATGAGAAAGAAAATTTAAAGACCACTCCAAAAGAAGGGCAATCCGCGCAAAAAAATGAATAACATATTGAGATAAACTAAATTAAAAGTGAATTTTGAACTTAAATAATCAATTTAATTATATTAACTCATTTATTTATTCGGACTAATATATTTAAATTTAATATGATCCAAAATATTTTATAAAACATACTTACAAATACAAAATAATGTAGTGTAAGGAGAGATGAAAAATATTCTTCTCCACCAAGTTCACCAGAAACATCGAATTTCAACTTTAAATTATAATTATTTTCCCCTAATATATCACACGCCGCTTATTTTGCCCTTTAATTATCAATTTTCCCATTACGTCTTTTTTTGTTTATAATATTTTAATTTCTTAACTTATGCGCTTTACTTCAAATTTTGCAATATCTTATTCGCAATGTTGATTTGAAATTCATTCAAATGTAAAAAGGACAAGTTCTATACCTCTATGTCATAAAAACTTACACAATAACATAAATTCAAAAAAACATATAACCGTTTTCATTTCTAAAAACAAAATGAAACAATTAAAGAATGGCAAAAAAAGGAAACATACCGAGTTGTATGTATGTACGTAATATAACGTGGAGATGCGGGGTATCGATCCCCGTACCTCTCGCATGCTAAGCGAGCGCTCTACCATCTGAGCTACATCCCCTGTTATTTGATATTTATCAATAGGTTTTATATATATAATAGTTACCGGAACTCCAAACTTTAAAGATATTAAACTACCATGAAATGGCTTCAGGTTGGGGTGGAAAAATATGACTTCAGATTTTCTTTAATGACTAGTTTACATCTGTGGATATTGTTAATTATCTTTTGATAGATAAAAAGTATCACATCAGCTAGAGAAAGAAAATACAGCGGGGCCAAAATGAAATTTGGGCAAAGCTGGGGAGGAGGCTGTGAAGAAAAACGAAATCACCTGGAACAAAAGTGAAAGTTTCCTCTTATGATTTCATTTGTTTTCGGCCTTGGCAGTAAAAATTTCTGGGCTTTGTTTTTCTCTTTGGAAATGGATCTTCACACTTCTTTACATATAGTAAGAAGATCCCGTGCCAGGCAAGGGCCCAAGTCCAAGAGAACGTTATACCAAGCTTTTGAAATTTGTATTTTGTATATATATTCATAATTAAAACTTCTTCAGAAATTTAGATTTTCCATATTGACACAGATATTTCAGTATTATCTGATACCGTTTTTAACTCTGAGTTCTACACTCTTAATAGTTATTAATGCATATTCGTTAACGTTGATGTTTAGAGAATAAATTACAGCTTGACTAAGAAGTTGATATTATTTCTTACTTAAGAAATAATAAGCATATGATGTTGCAAATGAGGAATTATTAACTTTTTCATCACATTAAACGACAAGCTGCAATATGTATGCTAGATAAATGGTAGTTTGAGTTCAATTTGATTTGAGAAATTAAATGCTTCAAATGAAGAGAAAACAAGTCAGGTGGGGTCAAGTAAGACACTTGATAGCCACAGAAAGTTGCACACGGGCTTGTAACATAAAAATGTCAAGTGGGGCCCACTGGTTACTCACACATGTCAAATGGATACACAAAAGGTGGGTCCGAAATATCTTCATTAGCCTAATCAGGCATGTTACATAAGCACGCAAACGGAGACGGACTCATGTGCTTGAGCAGAAACATCACAGCATGACATCAAACCATTTTGAATAAGCACACAGCAGAAACAGGCATGTTGACGGCCAACTGTGTGCTGCAGTAATTTATTAGATAGTACTAGATGGCCTGAGCCCGTGCTCTGCAACGGGCGTATGCCCAACATCATTGTTTGTATTATTTGTGCAATTATTACAGGAATACTAAAAGGATCATAACACCGAGAAAATACTTCAACGTGGTTCAGGCTTTAACACTTCATAATGTTTACGCCCACTAAGGAACAAAACTGTACAATATTGTGAAATCGTACATTCTTCATTTTCAATGAGAAAACCCGTTTACATAATGGACAAAAGAAGCACCATCCCTTTTGAAATTTGACCACTCCATAAAGCTTTATTGTCATAACTCAAAAGCCTTTTTTCCCAAGTTGACAAAAATATTAGAACCTGCCATTACAAAGCATAGGGATGAGCACTTGTATACCAAAATAAAAGAAAGAATTTGGTAAACGTAAGAAATGAAGTACACAATGTGAAGCAGGATGCAAGTAAAATGTGTTTGTCCTGTTAAGGTAAAGAGAAATACTACGATGCTACTATAAAATAAACAGCTCTTGGAACTATAAATTGGTAGAAGGAACCCATGGGTGCAAGTTGGCACAACTTTGAGTCTTCTCTGTTACCCATGCATCAAGCAGCAATCAATGAAACAACATATTGATTCTTTGATCTAGTTTTTGTCAAACACTTCTCAGAAGTTGAATAACCAGGAACTTGGTATAGCAAACTCAATGCTTCTAATGTATAACACAAGCTTTAAGCTTCCCTTTGGATATTTATGAACTTTTTAGTGTATTAAAGTTATAAAATTCCATCTATATAATGAAGTAACATTTGTTTTACTACACCAAAATCTCAACAAAGGAAGGCAGTGGTAAAGCTTATGTAGTAAGCCTCAAACACACAAGTGGGAAAACAAATGCTTAAGCTAAGTCTCAGCTTAATTAGCAGCCTCTATGTCATAACAACTTTAGTAATCAGAGCATGGCTAAAAGCAACAAAAGAGCTAAGTCCATAATTTTTGTGTGTGTAATATAAGGAAGAAGCACAAAAGAAACATATCATTATACCATCCGCCTAATTAATGATAAAAGATGTGCATTTTGATTTCTTGCTCTCTCTCTCTCACACGTACACACACAAATAGTATCAAATAATCTAGGACGCTTGGAGTTCGTTTAATGTCTTTGTTAAAAGGAGGTCCGATCAATGAGATATCCAACAGACCTATTTTCCATGAAATGAAATACATCTCTGCAACTCGAAACAAACAGATACCGTACCAACCATCAGTTTCTCCAAAGTCCTCTGTGAATGTGGGGAACATTCAAATATCTTGAAGAATGTAGTCTCTCTCTCTCTCTCTCTCTCGTCACATTGTAATTAAACTACGCAAATACTTCAGGAATACACATTCTAAAACAATACGAAGGAGTAAGCAGTAGATTGAAAAGCAAACTCAATAGAAATGAAACTCACCAGAAGATAACCTATAATGAGAGGAAAGCGGAAGAAGACCGGCAGCGTTAGAGGAATGAATTGTTTTGCAGGTGACACATCAACATGCCTTGTGCAGTATTCCTTGAACGCAACAAAGTTTATCTTAAAGTCCACAAATATAGAGAAAACAAGTTCTAGTTAGAATAAAGCGATAATGCAATATCACATTCCTGAAATACATAGGAAAAAATAAGTACCTAGTAAGCTTTTAGTACTTCAGCACCGACGTTGCTGAGGAAAACCACATGCTGCATACCTGCCAAAGTACAAATGATACAAAACATAAGTTTTTGTCTATCCTTGCACCAAATTGCCACTACTGAGGTAGTCGTTGTCTTGCCAATTAACAACATATCTGGCCTTTCTTTATCATCTGATCCTTCGCTGCTGTAACACCCCGTAAAGTTGAACTAGGTGTGAATGTGTAAAATCTAGTGTTAAGATGATATTTTATCTATATGAATCCATTCTTGATGAATTCGGGTGGAGGATGGTCGTTTTGAAGTCAAACCAACAATTGAAGTTCTTAAGGGCTCTTAAAATTAGCCTAAGTTTTGGTAGGTCTGTCTTCTGGGTGATTTTCATGAAAATGTGTTGCGAATTTGAGAAAACTTCCTCAATAAAAGTTGTAGATCTTTGAAATATCTTTCCAACGTATATTGTGGAGCTCAAGAAAAGCTCCGTGCTAGAAGTTATGACCAATTTAGTGATCGATGTTGAAGCAGACAAAAATCGTAAAAATTTGGCTAAGTGTGAAATGGATAGGAGAGCTTGCTGAGCTAGGCCCAAAGCGAGGCAGGGGCTCGACATAGCCCTTGCTCAGCGAGGTAGGGGGGTCCAAAAGTGAAAACTTAAGAAAAATTGACTAAGTCCTTTTTTTAGGGTGACCTCGCTAAGCGAGGCTCAAAGCGAGGTAGGGCCTTGCCAAGCGAGGGCCATAGCGAGGTCACCCCTGGCTTTGGGGCTCGCCGAGGTCCAATTTCCCAGTTATATAAATTCATCCCTTAACTCGAAAAATCAGATTTCCCTCATTCTCTAAACCCTAGAACAACGTGTTATTCTCCTATCAACCTCCCACAACAAGGATTGCAACATTATTCTTCCTAAAGTGATTCAAGCTAGGATTTTGGGTGTTCTTCATTAGAAAAGTGAATTGTTAAACTTCGTTTAACATATTAAGGTATGTCTCTTTTAAAAATCATTTTTTTTACTATAAAGGTGATTTGTATGTCTCTTTTGAACATACTCTTTGACTATGAAGGTAATTTGTATGTCTCTTCTAAACATACTCTTTGACTATGAAGGTAATTTGTATGTCTCTTTTGAACATACTGTTTGACTATAAAGGTGATTTGTATGTCTCTTTTGAAAATCTTATTTTGGAATGCATGACTTCTTTTCAAAAGTTCTTTATTGAATAGAAATGTGAACTTCTCAACTTTTAAAGCCCTAATTCATGTTTTTATCATGGTTGGTGTATGTGAGGGCAAGCCCATATTAGACCTTAATTGTACTATACCCTATACATGTATATGTGATCCCAACTGTTTTTCCTCTATAAGAGATGATCAATAATAAGGGTTAATGGTTGGTAATGAGGTTTTCATGAGAAACTATGATGATGGATTCTTCTTTAAAGAAGTGGAAACTTTTTCAAAATTATCTATGAAAGTATGGATTTCGTATTGGCACAATGAACTTTAATGTTATTGATGGTGTGACTACTTTGAGACAAATTGTGAATCGGCTTCTATGCCATGGACTTTGTTGATGTGTTTGCCTTGCTATTCGGGAGGAAGAGTAGCCACTTATGGATCTAGTGTATTAATTGCCTTGCCATTCGGGGGAAGAGTGGCCACTTCGGTTTTCTACTGGGGTGTATTAATGCCCTTGCTATTCGGGAGGAAGAGTAGCCAAGTGAATCCATATTCGGTGTATTACGCGGTGTTGTTGATATTGAGTTGGGCCTATATGGGCGATTGTGATATCCATCTTTATTATGGAGCTGGTATTTATGCCTGTTGATTTAAAGCATAATTGAAACTGGGATTTTTGAAATGGCTTTGTAAACTGTTTAACAAATGATATTAGGAATCACAAAGTGGAATAACTGTTTTTATACTATCTTTTCAGAACTGATTTCTTTATGTATTATTATAATTTATTTTCTTATTACTTATTGTCCCCGAGGCACTCACTGAGTACGAAGTACTCAGGAATACTATTGTTATTTTTGATGGTATGTTAGGTAACAGAGAAGAGTAGGTTCTTGATACTTCAGGCGTTTAGAAGGGACTTTATTCTTGGTTGCGATTTGGTGAGCCCACACGTTCGTTCGTGGGACATCTTATTTATTTGTTTATTCATTATATTAGTTTTCCGGGCTGCGTCCCGATGAGTCAAACTATTACTTCTTTATCTTAAAAGCTCCATAAATAGTTGTCAGAATTGTGGGTAGATTGTCAAAGTCTCGTACGACTTAATGGGTGTTTGTCACGTTTATGACTATTTACTTATATTAAACTTCCGCTGATTTTATTTCATAATTGTGATCCTCATAGATGCATGATTTGTTTACCTTTATTTTATGAACTGTTGGAGGCGAACGTTGAACCTGGCGGGTTCAAGTGTTATTATTGTGTCGTTTAGGTTCTTCCGATGTTGTTCATAACGTCGGATGCCGGTCAAGTCTAGGGTGGGTTTTGGGGCGTGACAGCTGCATGTTCATAGTCCTCGTCTACAATCATCAGCAAGTCGAGCCTTCTCTCAATGTGAGTGGCCCCGTGATATACCAAATGTCGTCACATCTCTTGATCTTTTACTACCTCTAAGAACAATGTGTTAGAGTTTCTTGATCAAGACTAACTTTTACGGTTTAGCAATTGTAACCCCATTTTCCTCATCAGTAACTTGCAATATAGCTTTTGCTCGGGTGTTATAGTTCCACTCTTCACAATTCACCATATTGCATCGAAGATTGGTGGGGGAAGCACTTACTTCATATGGTGGACCTGGCTTATCACTTTCAGTAAACTTAATTAAGGTGTGGCACATTCCTGTAGTAACCTTAACTGATCTTCTCATTAAAGAGGCAAAGCAATAATCTGTACCACGAGATTGAAAATTAAACACCCCAAAAAATAGATTAGTCCTTATGGATGCAATAAAATAGTTCCGAAATGGCATGGAGACTATAGCTCACCTTGATGATATAATCCAAGATTGGTGTAATAATCCAATTGACAACGGAAAACCACCTCTCAAGTTGCTTAAGGATAGATCAGTATACTATAGAACACCTGTCAAAAGAGAAAAGCTATTGAAAAGAAGTTGATTTAGGCATATTATCAAACACCCTCAGTGCATCAGTGTACAAACTGTATATTAGTAGCCAGGGGCGAATCCATGTATTAAAAATGAGTCACATGAACACATGGTTAACTGACTAAACTCGGTATATTATGTATATAATCTTTAAAATATATCTAATATTAACTGGAGGAACACATGGTCAAACTACACCAGAGCACTGGTTAAATTCTACCTTTAATCCCTTAATATTTTGGGATCGAACCCAATTAAATGCACTTTTGCGTCTTGTTTTTTCAAAAAAAAAATTCTAAGGTGAACTCATCCTCTTGAAATCCTGGATTCGCCTATGTCGGTAGCCATATGCATGTGAAATTCAACAAGAAGCTATCCACAGTCACATAGGAACTACTTAATACGCACTAAAATCCCGACACTAATTGGGTGCAATGAGAATAGCAAAAGTAGGGGAAAACTCGCCAAAACTGAATGAAATAAAGCACAGATCAGAGGCATTTTGGAACTAAAAATTCTTTATTTATAGAACTCTTTAATAGAAAAACTCAAAATTCTAAATATCAGATGTAATACATAATGAATGTAGAAGAAATCAACATTGAACGGAAATGAGAAGATTATTACCTCTGTTGCGAGATAGAAGACTCATGCATGGATATGAAGTCTTCCATGTATGGGATAACCTAGTTGACTTACAATAGGTTTTCCTAGTTTAAGTGTACATGCAGTTGTATACATATTAGGAGTGCATTTCCTAGTTGTTTACTACTTAGGACTCTACAATTACTATGTGTATAAATAGAGCTAATCGTACATGATCAATTTATCAACAATACTCAACCTTCTCTCATCTCCACGGCTGTGTAATTCTACATGGTATCAGAGCATTAAACACACACAACTACGCTGCAAAAACCTGTTATCAGTAAACACAACAATGGCCTCAAACTCGCTCCTCTTCCTTGTCCCTCTCTCGCTTCCTCACTACATCACCTTATGGCCCGTTTGCCCTATCAAGATAAAGCCTACCAACTACCTTATTTGGAGAACTCAAATCATGCAGTTGATGCAAGTCATGAAAGTGACAAAAATTGTCCATGAAAACAAGCCTGAGACAGGTTCATCTGAGGACAAAGATGATACTGGAAAGGCTGCTGATGAAAAGGAGAAGGAGAAGATCTGCGAGAGCGATTTGGGATGAACAAGATGTTCTTGTGAGGACTTGGATATCGAGAACAATGTCGAGGAAAGTATGTACCTCATTGTTGGATGCAACAACTCAAAGAGATGTGGGAGTGCTTGGAGGAAGCCTACCTTCAAGCAACAAAGGATAAAAGTTCAACTTAAGCAACAATCGCAAAACATTAAGTTAGGGACAAAGAAACTTGATGAGTATTTGAAAGAATTCAAGGGCATATGTGATGCCTTGTTCGCTATACACAAGCCGGTCGATGAAGATAGCAAAGTCATTAACTTTGCCGGAGGTCTAGGTTCAAAGTATAAGACCTTTAGGACTGTCATGTTGGGCAAAGATCCATATCCCTGTTGAATGAATTTGTCAACTCTCTTAGAGGTTTTGACATGAGGGAAGAAGAGGAGGAGATGCCACAACAGAACTACAATATGGATTTCACTACACAAAGAGGTAGGGGAAGAGGAAACTATAATCGAGAAGAGGAAACTCCAACTACAATTCAAGAGGAAGGGTTTCGGACACACAAAGACATACACACCACAAACCAAAACACTCGGAATAACCAAGGCATGCGGGGTTCAAATAATGGAAAAGGAAGAACTAGTATTGAGGCTGTCTAATTTGTGGAAGAAACAATCATTCGGCCTTGAAATGCTTTTACGGAGGGACTACTCGTATCGGTGAAGAAGATCTTCCTCGAGCTTAGGCTAGCTGTCAACTGCGAATCCTACACGGTGAGGATGAAGCCATGTATATAGACTAAGGTGCCACTACACACATAACAAATACAACAAGTAATGCCTAATCTCACACTTATAAAGGAGCGATAAAATAATTGTTGGGAATGGTGCATAGTTAGATATTACACACGTTGGCAATACAAAGAAATCGAGATTGTATATTAAGGATATACTTGTAGTTCCTAACATTGCAAAGAAGCTTAAATAGGTTAGTAAAATTGCAAAGGATAATTGTGCAAAACTTGAGTTTGATGAGTTTGTTTTTTTGTTAAGGACAAGAAGTCGGGACACTACTAGCCAAGGGACCTAATACAAAAGGACTATATCAGGCGGGAAGATAACAACCTCATGCCTTAGCGACACACGATTGGAAGAAGTCGGAGAGTATTTGGCACTCTAGATTAGGTCATCTTAGTTTGAAGTCTTTAAAATTATTGAGTAGTAGCAAGAATATTGATGTTAGAAGTTGGAACAAAGTGCTACTATCTGTACTAGTTGTCGATTAGGGAAAAGTTGTAAACTTCCTTTTGATTCAAGAAATAAAATTGTGAAGTTTCCTTTACATAAGATACATTGTGATCTCTCGGGGTCCAAACACCGGATTGTGTCCTCTCAACATATGAAGTACTATGTGGTTTTTGTGGATGATCATACAAGATATACATGGCTTTATCCCTTAAGAAAGAAATCTAAGTTTTATGAAGTGTTTCTTAAATTTCAAAAGATGGTTGAAAAACAATTTTCTAACACTATTAAGATATTCCAATGTGATGGAGGTGGTGAATTCATTCGAAATTTGAGTTTGTCAAGCACTTGGAAAAGCTGTGGTATTATCGAGCATATATCTTGTCTTACACCCGAGAACAAAATGGCATATCTGAAAGAAAACACAGACATATAGTAGAGACTGGATTGACACTTTTGTTTCATGCTAGATTGCCTCAGTTTCTGTGGGTTGAAGCCTTTTTGACAGCTGTGTTTTTGATAAATAGGATGCCATCTTCAGTTCTAAAGAATGAAGTTCCTTTTGTGAAGTTGCATGGTGTTGAACCGGACTATAACAGTGACTTTGAAAGTCTTTGGTTGTAGGTGTTATTCTTATATAAAGGGACAAAACAAATTTTCACCTAAAACATACCCTTGTGTGTTCATTGGCTATAGTAGTCTACACAAGGGATATAGATCTTATCATCCACGAGACTAGGAAAGTCTATGTGTCTAGACATGTTATTTTTGATGAGCTTACTCTACCCTATGTTCAAACGGATCAACCAAGTGCCACGGTGTCCTCGCCTCACCTAGCTACTTTCCCATGAGTTCTTTTCTAATATGCGTAGAACGGTGAGCTTTCGGTGACAATAACATCTCGGGGAAGTGTTGTTAGAATCTAATAACAATCGAGACAAGAGATGATGTGAGCCTTGTGGAAGAAGCTGAGAAGACTAACACAAACATTGAGTTTATGCGTGAGCTTGTTCAAGCACGCCCGTGATGTGGAAGGAAATGTGACACAAGATGATGATCCTAACAGCAGTGAAGATGACACAAACAGTGTCACAAGTGATGATAATGTTCATGCAGGTGATGTTCATACAGGTGGTGATAATGCTCATACACAAGAAAATGGAGGAACTCAAGGTCCTAACAGTGTTGCAGTACAGGATCCACAAGGCATACAATTGGAAGTTGACCTGTCAAAATCGTTTAATGTCACTGGAGATAGTGACAATATACCTATACAAGTCCCCTCAGATCCAAGTGAAGTTGCTCAAACAGGTGAATTAGAAGCAGCAAAAGGACATCACATGATGACTAGACACAAGGCAAAGAAAATGCCCATGACTCACACTTTATTGACTGCTGAAAAGATAGATGTGGAGCCAAAAAGTGTGAAACAAGCACTTGCTAGTCCTTACTAGTATGCAGCTATGCAAGAGGAAATTGATGCACTAAACAAGAATCAGACTTGGATTCTTGTTTCCAGAATTGCAGACATGAATATTGTTGGCTCAAGATGGGTGTTCAAGACTAAGTTGAAGTACGATGGCACTATTGATAGATATAAAGCCGGAGTTGGTTGCCAGGGATACTCACGACTTGAAGGCATTGATTTTGAAGAAACATTTAGTCCGGTGGAAAGCTACAACTATAAGGGTGGTTAAATGTCTTGTTGCTATAAGCTTGCCTTTGGTCTATAAGGCAATTAGATGTTAAGAATGCTTTTTTACATGGATTTCTTCAAGAAGAAGTGTATATGAGTCGGCCCCGTGGTTCGTTGATCCAAGATATCCGGATCATGTATGTCTCCTCGAAGGCATTGTATGGGCTCGAAACAAGCACCTAGAGCACTGGTTTGACGGGTTTAGTATTTACTTACTACACCTTGGTTTTCAATGCGGCAAAACGACTCATTATTGTTTTGTCGTTAAGAATAGAAGAGGTATTATCTTACTTCTTCTATATGTGGATGACATTATTATCCTTGGAAGCTCGGATGAGTTCATTAGTGATATAATTTACGCCTTGCAAAAGAGTTTGCTATGAAAGATCTTGGACCATTACACTTCTTCTTAGGAATTGAAGTACATTATTTCAAAGGAGGGATCCGTCCGAGTCAAGGGAAGTATCTTTGCGGTGTGAAGAAGACTAATATGGCACTTGCAAAACCGGTTGGCACACCTTTGGCACAAAAACATGGTCTACAACTAGCAACAGGAAACACGGCCGATGCGTCATTGTATAGGAGTGTTGTAGGAAGTCTCCGATATACGTGTCTAACTAGGCACGATATATCACGTACGATTAATCTAGTTAGCCGGTTTATACGAGCTCAGCACCGAACATTTTCAGGCCGTAAAGAGGATTCTTAGATATGTGAGAAGGACATCAAAATATGGTATGAGGTTGCTAGCTAGATCACCACTTAGATTGTATGGATTCTCAGATGCAGATTGGGGAGGTTGTGCAATAACAAGGAGGTCAACCACAGGTTACTCAATATATCTAGGTGCAAATTGCATCTCTTGGGCCTCTAGAAAGCAGCATACAGTGTCAAGGTCCAGTGCTGAAGCAGAATATAGAGCACTGGCCTCAACAGCAGCTGAAATGACTTGGATAATATACATTCTTAATGATATAGGAGTGTACTTGAAATCAGCACCAACACTATTTTGTGACAACATCAGTGCATTATACATGACAGTAAATCCAGTTTTACATGCTAGAACTAAACATGTGGAAATGGATTATCACTTTGTAAGGGAGAGGGTAGCTAGAGGATAGTTTGTGACACATTTTGTGAGAACTAAATATCAACTGGCAGATATTCACACTAAGGCATTGACAAAGCAGGAGTTCACAAGATTGAAGCAAGCTAGAGTGTGCATACCACCACCTCGCAAGCTTGAGGGAAGTGTTGCGAGATAGAAGACTCGTACGTGGATATGAAGTCTTCCGTGTATGAGATAACCTACTTGACTTACAATAGGTTTTCCTAGCTTAAGTGTACATGCAGTTGTATACATATTAGGAGTGTATTTCCTAGTTGTTTACTACTTAGGACTCTACAATTACTATGTGTATAAATAGAGCTAATCGTACATGATCAATTTATCAACAATACTCAACCTTCTCTCATCTCCACGGCTGTGTAATTCTACAACCTCAACATCAAAAAATTTACTTTTTTGACAAAGTTCTCTCTCGTAATGTTGTTGTCTTCTTGCAACCATTTCCACATGATTAATATATCAATGTGCCCCAAACCAGGAACCTTTTACTCCTTCTATATACTATAAATATTGAAAATTCAGCAAATGAAATACCACGACCATTAATATTAAAATTAAAGTAACCTGAAAAAACTCTTATAGTCGTCGGGAAGCATGAAGTTCAGATATCAAAGTACTACATTTATCGCCATTAAGTTGACAAACACATTAGAAGGATTGTCCGGATACACATTTCTACTGACCTAGATATCAAATAAAAAGAAGAAAAAGTCAATGATATTAATTATGTATACCTTAGTGGTTAAATAGATTTTCCAAACAAAGAGATAGGATAGAATCTTTCGGCTAATGATGAATTCCTGACAAAACAACATTACTAACTGTAGCACGATCCAAATGTAGGGCACCATGAAAGAATTATCCATATCTATTTTCTTCATGAAAAACTTCATTTTTTTAAGATACAAATGAATTTGCAAATAGATTCCCAATAAAGGATACACTGCATATAATCTTGCAAATAACCTATAATTATGTTATCAAAAAGTTATGGCCTTGCAAAAGAAAAGATATTTAATTTTAAATCACCGGTGGGAAAAGAAAATTATTCAGTTGGTTTAGGCATATGGTCAAACACCTTAACTACACAAAGTTCTTGCCTTTTTATTAGATTTTTTTTGTCAAGATGGCGACTAATGTGCCAAGTGCTAGAATCATTCAAACAATAGAAACAACACGCATACACAAAATTTACCCCCAAAAAAATTAAAAAGAGGTAAAATCATATACTTGTAAACGAAAAATCCACTTATACATTGAATTAAATGAAAATAAAGTATAAATGTAAAAATAACTTTAATGGAATATGAATAGCATAGAATCAAAGGTTTACATTCTCACCAAGATAGAATAAAGGAAAACTTATCAGAACTAAGAAATATTCACCGATCAGGATGCGTGTGTATTTAGGGGAGTGTATCCATAACGGCATATACACAGAAAACACGGAGACACATGTCATAACTAAGACTTAAAGGTTAAGATTTAATTAGTCAAAGTAAGGTCCTAATCATGGTTTGAATAATATATCCAAGTTAAAAGATATCCAATTTAACTTGTGAATTATATGCCTAAATTACAAGCACTCGATAATTGAGATTGCCTTCTACAAATCATTGTGTAGCAAGGGTATGTCATACTATTTGCCTAACCATTTGTTAACCAGAAAATTAGATATTATAAGTTTACAACCTGATATTATTTTTACTATATGTACAATTTGAAATTCCTGATTGACATGTTTTTTTGGTATATTTTCTGCTTAGCTTAAAATTAAGTAGAAGGCTTTGAAAAGTTTTAATGAAGCACACATAATTAATAGAGTAGAAACTTTGGGATCCGGCTCCTCTCCAATTCCTATTGTCTCCATTTCTCCAAGTTTGTATTTACATAGGAGACACATGTCATAACTAAGACTTAAAGGTTAAGATTTAATTAGTCAAAGTAAGGTCCTAATCATGGTTAGAATAATATATTTGCTTCCAATTTTTTTGCCAATTACACAATTATAACTACACATTATATCCTACACCAATATATTTAAGAACATTATATTTCCTTACCAGCTCTTCTTTACATACTTTTTTCGTTTTCACGTGCTCATTCAAACATGAGAAATAGTGGACCAATAAATCAACGTATGTGTCCCAAAAGAAATTATCAATCTATGATACTGAAAAATTAAGACGACGACGAGCCTTTTTTATATTCCCATTCAAAGTATGAGAGATATGATATGTAAATTTAGTGGGCTAATTTGATTAATGAATGCACCTTAAAAAAAAATTAAAATAGCAGATGATGATATAAAAAAATAAGAAGAATAAAATATAGTGTTATTATCATTTTTTATTTTTATTTTATAAAGAAGCTAATTATGTTTTACGGGAAGGTATGCATATCATCTTATCACTAAATTTTACATGTAATTTTATATGTCAATTACTTTTTAAATTGCAAGTATATAACGAAATAAAGAGACTAATTTAATTAAAAATAAAGTATATGTTCAATGATAATTATTTTTCAAAATAAAATTAGATTTTAAATGTAAAATAAAATAAGGAGAAACAGACTAAATTTAGTTAGGTGAAAAGACTTTTGCGGATTAAGATTTGATCTCAAAAAATCTAATTTATTATTCCATCTTCACACAGTTAAAGACTCAATAATGATACTTACCAATTACCACGACAAGCAGAACTCAAAATTTCTAACTTTATGTGCAAAGTCCATAATTAATCTTTTGTAATGGTGTTAATATAATATAGATGTATTGTACCAACACTTGCTTAAATTTTGAGATGTATTGTACCATCTGCAAGAGTGTCAGTAGGAATTTTTTAGTTGTCAAGAAGCAGAATCATTATATTAGGCTACATCTATAGTAAATCAAGGTTTTGTTCATCATATTGGAAGCAAATGTCTTTTAGAAGTAATTCATACATTATTTAGTGGAATAGTCACAAAATAGAGCAGTATTTATTGAAAATCCTTATTAGGACCTTCATGTTTCCTATCCAACATTGCTGCATCCCTGCATCTTTTCTATTCGCTAGATATTTGTGTTTAAAATAAGTCTTGAAAAAATAGTGAAGCGGAATTTAACGTTGACTCAATTACAATGTTATTTAATACTAATTTTATGATAACTTTTATAGGCCCATATTACAATAAGAAATAACTCAAAAATATATTGTCTACAGAATCTATACGCAAACAATCAAAATTAGGTAGAAAATATTAGCACCTTTTAATTAAGAAGCAATTTTACCCCTGGAGGTGGCTTTGGTAAAATTCTCCACTAAATTAATGAAGTTTGAGTAGGGGAAACAATGGTCTCTAAGCTATTGTTAAAAGCAAAAGGTTAAAAAACTGGTAGGAACTTCCACAAGCTTTAGAAAAGTCTAAGGTAATATTAATACAGAAATGTTTCTTTTATTTATATCTTTAAGAAACGAAAACTGACCAAAGAGGGAGCGAATTAGATTAATATAGACTATTAGCCAAAACAAAGTCCATTGTGATTATCCCTTTCCAAGAATTATAAAAATAAAGAACAATGAATAGACAACGAAAAACAAAACATACACCAAGTCAAACCAAGTAAGAATTAAATTATCAAATTTAGTTCCAATACAATACAATAGAGATTATTATAAAATATAATATTTGGATGGATGACCAAAAGAGGAGTGGAATCAGGGAAGATGAATATCAGAACAATCATTCGGTAAAAAACAATGAGACATGCAAAGAAAATGCAAATAACTGTCATATTGATTTGACAGTCAAGAATAAAGATGATTTGAGATGATCGTAGATTAGCTGCATCAACCTTTTCGAAATCTACTTAATTTTTGTATCTCTCAATTGTATGTAAAGAAATTAGAATTGTATATGATACCTTTGTTTATGTTGTTATAATTTATGGACACTCAGTTATGATGGTTAGGCATATTACTGCTACTTTAAGGTTCACCATCTTGCTGAAAATTCTATGCTAAACCAGAAACAAATTGTCTAATTCAATTCCTTCATATGTTGAGCCCGTGCGAAGCACAGGCATACCATATTAGTCTCTACTATATTAGAAACGAGAGTTGAGGTACGAACAAGGGATGAACAGGGGTATTTTGTAGTTCATTTAGGGAGCTTCTGGTCATGCCCCATTTTGTTTTCTGCACTTTCTCTCTCTTTTTTCTCTGTCTCTGTATCTTGGTGTTTATCTTAGCTCTTTGTGTTTGTGAGTTTTTAGTACAGTTTTTTTACTACACTTTCTTTGTTTGTAATCGCCTGTATTTTGGGGATTGATTATTTTGCTGAAAGTTCTTCTACATATACATACATCTCAATTATTCTTTAGTTTTCTCAAAAAGATGTATAAGCTTAGTTAATGATGGCGAGTTCTTAAGGAAATCAAAAAAGAAACGAAGATGAAGAAGCAACAGTGGAATTTTGGAAATTTGAAGATGAGCTGAAGAGAAGGGAAAAAGAAGTGATTGGGTTTCTTTTGACTATTCAGGGATTGTTGTTTTATTCTACCAACATATAAGGCATTATGAACTCTGATGTACCTAAGCTGTTTGATAGTATGCCGACCCGAGACAACTGACAACTCTTTTACTACCTTGTTTTTGTCATAAAATTTCTACGACCTACTTCTCTTTCAGTCAATGATCTAAAAGGTACACTACTTATTTCTACTGGACAATATTAGCAAACATCATCTGTGTTATTTATGGTTGTGCAAAAAATTTGCTTGAAACGTGTATAATTTGCTTGCATTATGGTTTCTGGAATGGCAAAAAGTTGATTACTATATCTCCTGCTCATAGGAATTCATACCGAGTGTTTGATGATATGTCTGAATCATCTTATTAGGAGTTTTCAGTTGCTACAGGCTTGAAATTCTTTTGGATTTTCATGAATTGAACATTAGTAATATACTTTGTATGAGAAAAATACTCCTGCTTCTTTTGCATTTGAAGTGGTCTATTGCAAGCTATAGTCGTTTTATATGTTAATATCATTAAATATGCTCCTCTTCTAAAAGTAAGTGATTCGTTTACTTTGATTCTGCTTCTTCTAGACTGGTCTTGCAAGCCAAAAGAACAAGAAATTGTCTCCTTTTGCTCAAAAAATTGATGGAGAATGTGGTTCCTCAAATTGTGATCATGGGCTTAATCTATTGTGATCATGTGTTTTTCCTCATTGTTTGCTTCCCAGTCTGGTTGCTAGGGTAAATTCTTAAGTTCCATAAGGTATGATCAAGTAACAGCCCTATGAGTCCGATTGAGCATATCCCACTTGTGGGGCTACACGGGGTATGTTGTTGTCGTCTTTCCTACATTAGAAGATTAATCTAAAATAGTAAGATTCTTCTTCTCTTTTTTCTATTTTGCTTTCATCTGAGTACCCAGGGAAGTAGAACTGCTCAAAATGCATCTTCCCTGATAGATGTAAGTTTCTTCATATCATTCTATTGAAATGTGGCTGGCTCAATCTCTTTTGTATTCTTAAACACAATAATTTCTGCCTTAGGTCTAAAAATATTAATATCACTGAGATAAATATGGTGTCTACAGTTAAAATCTTTTTGGTGTTGTTAATCATTTTTCAGTTCTTCATTATATTTTTCAAAAGCATCCAATTCAAACGAACAGAGAGTCAACAATATCTAAGAGATTAGTCTGATCTATTTACATCTCGAAAAGAAATCTCCGTAAGGATCTTGAAGTTTTGTTACTACCAAAATCATGTTACCTATGCATCGCCTATTAATAGGAGTTTGCTTGTGGCTGTTCATTTGTGGGACAGGACTGCAATATATTATACCATTTTTCATTCATATTTTTATGGACAACACTGATGCATTTTGATGAGTTACTTTTTTTTTTGGCATCAACAGAGGACCTTCAATAGTCATAGGATTAGCACAAGGCAAACCAAATGCACGACAACATAGTTTCCATCATACAAGATATATTAGAATACTAGCAGGGAATGTCTGCGCAATGCACGAACGGTCCACAGTGAGCCAATTGAAATAGGAAATTCTCACACGATGACACGGTATGACTTGCGGGTAAGTTGCCAAAGGTCTGTGAAACAATTGTAGGTACAACAACAAACAAGTGAAAAAATATGAATTGTAGTAGTAGGATTAGAATGCAGGGAATTGGAAAAATCCTTATTGCTGTGAACTTTTTAGTGATCTTTTTCTTTACTAAATAAATTAGGATTACTAGATTTTTTGTAGCTATTCTTGAAACATTGATTGAAGAAAAAGGGCTATAGAGAAAGTAAGTCTTCCATCTTGAACAACTACTTTGTTCTTTCTCTTACCTATTGGGCCTTGGATGTTGGATTCATAGAATTTCTACATGTTGGTTCCCTTTTTTTCTAAACATTTTTCTTTAAAAATTTAGAAAAGAAGTTTGATGCAGCAATGATGTTTGACGATATGCCTCGGGTAGGTTTAGTTTTTTCTACTTCTTTTAAGCTTTGCTTCTATTTCTCCCTCAAATGAAAATTAACTTCATAATATATGATATGTGTGTGTGCATAGCAGGCCGCACAGGAAGCAACATCTTTTGGTGTATTAAGTCAGTCATGTCACAATGTTGGTCATAATCCAAGGCCTTTGCACGTTGGCTTTCTCATTCTGCTTAATTATTTAGGACGGAACATGTAATATTGGCTTTCTCATTCTGCTTAATTATTTAGGATGGAAAATGCAATATTTTTATGGATTTGATCTAGAGTAGAAGGTCATTTCCTTTGTACAATTTTTTATTTGATTTAAATGGGAAGAAATTGTCTTTGCTAGCTTCTTTCTTATTTTGGTGGTGGAACATAAAATGCAGCAAGACTTTGCACAGTAGCTTACTTTGAGCTATATGGAACTGTCAAGGTTTACTGAGAATATTCTATTCTTCAATTAATTTGTTGCAACAGTAAGGGAATGAAATAGTGAATGCAAGACGTTTAAACAGAGTAATCAGAGCTTCGTGGCTAAAGTCCCACAAGAGAACCTGGTTAAAAGAATTCCACAATTGAAACAAGATATACTACTATTTAAAGTTGATATTGCCAAAAAATCATCTAGAACTATGACAGTCTAGACAAGTTTCTCCCATTTTTTCCAGTGTTGGTTCTTCAAATATTTTATAAGATAGAAATAGTTGTGGCAAATGTCCCATATAATGTCTTAGATGATTGATTACGTCACAGGTCTTACAATTTCGTTTACTATGTACATTTTACATTTGGAGTAAGACTAAGAAAACCTTTTGTTGCATGTGTTTTGTGGATATGAAAGAAACCAAAGATGTTTTAATGGGAGTTCTATGGCTCTATGTTCCTGTCTTTCTCACTTATATATGGGAGAAGTTCATTCATTCTATGAAAAGATATGATGAAGGATCGCTTCCTTCTTTATAAGATTATTTTGAATTCCTTTGTCTTTCCTCTAAATTTTGAAATGTATTTCATCACTTAGAACTCTTCTCCCCCCACCCGTCTAAATTTGCTACTTTTTTACTGCAGGTAAGATTCAAATATATTTTTGTACAAATCAGTCTTCTTATAAGGACTACTGTGCAACTCTTAATTTATTGAACCAAAGAGTTAGTGAAATCGAAGAGATGACAATGATAGTTTGTAGTAACAGAATGATCCTACGAGCTTCTTTGAATAAACTTTCATTGTTTTTGTTTTTTTATTGGTGGACGTTATTTGACTTATGATAAGATTTTGGTTTCTTTTCTATTTTTATGATTTGAGTTGGTATTTAATTTGAAGTTGCTTTGGGTTGTATATTCCCTTACACAAAACGAAACTTATAGATTTTTTAGCAGGTTGAGACTGATTGTTGCGTGTTGGAGTGCACGAACACTGCACTCCTAAGTTGTACAATAAGCATTGTTAATTGAACTCAATTTAAATTCTCAATTTTGCCCCTTTCAACTTTTTGACTTATATTGAGGTCTACCGTTTCTAGAAGCTACCTTCGCATTCACTAATCTTCCACATGGAACCAAGTTCTAATTTAATTTTGCATGCAATCACTCTCTCTTCTTTGTTCATTGAGCCTTCACAATTTCCTGAAGCTACTAAATCCAGAAACCCATAGCCTGTTAAAGAAAAAAAACGTTGTCTTCTTGAGAAAGAACGCCACTCAGGCCAGTTCTGCTTCTTCTGATTTTGCATGCAATCGTTTGTACCTATGTTCTAGGACTTTGATTTGGTTGCTTCGACTGCTCTTTCCTGTGAGTTCTTTTTTTTTTTTTTTTAAATAAAAATAAAAATTCTCCCCTCGATTGGGTTGTTGGAAAATGTCAGACATGGATATATCTGTAGTTAAGGATTTATTTTCAAACTTCTAAATTCCTCAATTTCACATATTTTTTCTGGCTTTGGACAATATAATATTCATGTTATTGACTTGGCACAATAACATGATTATGCATCTAAGGTATTTTATTATATGCCTGAAAGAACTGAAGTGTTTTTGGACTCTTTCTTTTACAGGTCCTACAACAGAGCTCTCATCAGGAATCCAAAAGGTATATTTTTCACTTCTAATGGACGATATTGGTATGTGTATGTGCAACATTTATGATCACATATTCTACTTCCTTGCATGTGTATTTTCATTGCACTATTCCTTTACATTAGATATATAAATTATAGAGTACTCGTGAAATCACTTTCTTAAGACTTTTTGATATGTTTGGATCAAGCCATTGTAAGTGATTTCTGTGTCTCTGGCTTCGAAAGAGCACATTGTTGTTGTTGATTTCTGTGCCAATATGTGATTCATTTAGTTGGAACATAACGGTCACAATTTCACAGGTTTTTGGAAGTGAAAGTTGTTCAAGATAGGAAGAAAAGTACATTGCCTCGACTATAAGAGGTAATTTAGGCACTCTTTTGTTCTAATGTTATATACTTCGTTATAGTGATAAATGATTGTTCTTTATATTTCATGTTACACGGTATAGATGTGTGTACTTTAGCAATAAGTTAAATGCTAAGATTATCAAATTTTGATTTTCATAAATAAACTCCCTGTAATGCTTGCGAAATGCATGCCTAACAATAAAAGCAAGAGATTGAACTAACATATGCCTAACAATAAAAGCAAGAGATTGAACTACAAGAGTAGGCATTACGCTTTTTCTATCTTACTATTTGAGATTGACATATTAAAGGATAACTTATAGATGAAAACAATGTAAATGATTGAACTAATTGAATTTTATCAATATTGGGAGTTGTGTGATGGTTGTCTAAAAAAAGAAAGAAGAAAGATTGTTTGGATATCTTGGGCAGTTAAAAGTGTAACAAATTTTTCTTCTATGTGAACATTTTTCTTTTAAGCTTGGTTAGGAACAAGTTCATGAGGATTGAATATTTGTGATCATGTCCATATCCTTATTGCTTGGACTTTAAATATTCTACGTGAAAAAATATAAAGTTATGTCCAGGGGAAATACTTTAATGGTGTTGGTAAGGCCTGGTAATGAATGAAGTATAAAGCCATTGCTCTCCATATGTAGCATGTCAATCATGTTATAACGTAAATATCAAACTAAATTAGACTTCCTATTAAGTCTTCTCATTTTCAATTTAACTGTTTGCAAGAGGATTATTTGAAAGGAGATGAAGAAATTTAAATCGTAACCAGATTGTTGCTGCAGCAAGTAATAGAGTCAAAAGGAAAATACAAGCTCCGTGTAATGTTCCTCCTTTTTATATTTCAGGTAGGCAATTTTTCCTTTTTCCAATGTCTAAAGAACTCTATGTTTTGCATGTGTCCCTTTTACTTTTGTTTTATGCTGTTGAGTAGTATTTGCAGTTTGTGTAAGTTCACAGTTATGTAGTTTATGAGCAATAGTAGCCTGGTGAAAGACATTTAGTCCTTATAATTTTTCCCTGTAAAAATATGAAATATAAGACCGTAACTCAAAGGCGGACCAGGATTTGAGAATAGTGGGGGTACTACTATTCTGTGGCTACAAAATGTCGGGAAAAACATTTTGTGCGAATACTAAAGCGGGGAATCGACTTCTAGCACTGGTAAATCAAACTTGAGTTGATTATGGGGCAAGGGAAGATTAATTCTTATAGTGTTTCTCTTATCTTTAACAGGCTGGAGAGGTCTCTCAAGCATGTTAGTTTTGCAATTTTGGACCTAAAGTGCACTTTTCCATTCTAATTTTCTGCAAATACTTGATAATATTGTGTAACACATCAAACTTTCTCTTTATTTAGCACCAAAGTCATTTTAATAATTAGGCAAGATATCTTGCTTGGGTTCTTCCTGTAATTGGCAGGTTCTAATACCTTTCTCAAGGAGTTTAGAAGGAAATTAAAGCAGAAGCTCAGTATAACGCATGCAGGTAAGTGATCGATCTTCCAAGTGAAGGCTCTGTCTCATGGAAGATGAGAGTATTTGCATCTCGTAAGTAACAATACTGTTCTGAAGATGCCCGATAATTGGCGACTCTTTGGTCTTGAAACTTTCTGGTAGTGTTACCATAAATTTACTCCCTTTAAGAAGAGATTTGAAAGCTTCTTTTGGTTTGACATTTCTATGTTACAGTATTTGAGACCGAATGAAAATCTAAAAGAAAAAGAAATGAGGTACATAGTTAGCTTGGTTAAGGCGTGTCTTAATGCTCGGACAATATGATTTATTTATTGACAAAAATATTAGAGAATCTAGCTATGCAGTTGGACAACGAATGTTGGAACTCCTATGCATGAAAAAAGCTATGAAAAATTCTTTTGCAGTATGGAAAAAGCTATGAAAAATTCTTTTGCAGTTTATTCTATGTACTATTTTACTATTAACTTAAGTATAATTGGTAAATATAAAATCTGTTTTGAGCCTTGCACTTATATTATATGGATCAAAATGCTAATCAAATCTTACCTTTGATGTCCAATGCAGTGAAAAACACAAGCAATGGTGTTGATGTGTTCATATGTAGCAGTTAGACGAGATTTCAATCAATGAAGCCCGATTTTGTGTTGGTGAAGGCCTTTTTGGGTTAGCTCTGTCAGAAGGCAAATGTAGTCATTCAATTGAAGACGCGTCTAAGTATGGACATAAAAATTTCAGTCCTTGTGTTGTATCATATTAAAATTGTTAATGTTAATTTGAAGGGATAAAAACTAGAGCCTGCATTGACGTGTAGATCTTGTTGCACGGGCATCACTATCTAGTATAAATACAACAATGAGAAGGGAAAAAAAAAAAAAAAACTGAATCATTTTCACAGTAGTATTGACGCGTTTTCTTTAGTACCAAAACTTTTCCTTCGTGACTTTTGTAATAATTTCTAACAATTATATTTTGATTTAATCAAATCAATTAACAGAGAATAAGAAAAGATACACGAAAATTAAAGAAGAAACTAAGCATGTGACAATCCTTTATAAGTTATGCTCATTGCTCAAATACTTCTCAACTACTTATTTTATTTAATAAAGTTTAAAATCAGGATATAAAATTATATTCTGAAAATAATAGTTTATAAGCATATTTATACTTAATATACACACCATATGCAGGCTATTATTCTTTTGAGCAGTCTAAAGATATAATTATCCCTTTATTTAATATCCAGAAGAAATAGTATTAGTAAATAGGTTTATTGTCTCTCTCTCTCAATCAATGTAGTTCTGTGCACGTTTCATTTGTGTGTCTCCGAAAAACATGAAAACATTCCAATGAACAAAATATTCCATGCGAAAATCTGACCCAAGAAAAAAAAGAAATCAAAAAAAGCACCAAGCTTTTCCAAATATTTCTTAGGAAAACTCCCCTTCTTGAAACCTTTGCAAATTTTCTTGAATTTTTTTTCCCTGTAATATTTGTTGCAAAGGCACCAAAAGGGTGGTGGGGTTCCAATTTTATTTATAAACAAACATAATATCCAATTTTATGTGTAAAGATAGAATCTTTATGTAAGTTACTATCAAGAATAGAGGTCAAATTATACATTTTTGTGTATACATTTCAATTCTGGTTGTTTTAGCTTTGAAATATTGAAGAAAAAGCCAAAGGGCTTTGTGGGGTTGTTTATTTTGTGGCATATTATTGTATACATTTGAATTCTTGAATGATTTTGAGAGGCACATGATCAGATGAAATGAAAAAGGCCAAAATATGGGACTTGAAAAAGATTGATTTTTATAATCAATGGGTGTGGGAAGGGTCAGGTCTGTATTTGTTTTTGTTGTTTTTGTTTGTGCTTGGTCAGCTAATAGTTCACAAGGGAATCGAAAGCTTCCCGAAAACTGTTTAGATAATGGAGGTTCTTGGGGTGTTCAACACATAGATGAAGATAAGGTATGAAGAAATAACTTCTTATTTCTCATGTTATACATCGTTTTATAATGTATCGTATTGTATTGTGCTATATTGTTTTGATGAATACAACGTTTAATGGATTGTGTCGTTTCCTGTTGTTACATAATGCAGAGCCAAATGCGTTAATATATACATAAGGCTAAAATATATGCATGTACAAAATATGTATGCGTGTAGATGAGTTTGTATGTGAGTTGCTTAATGGTAATTTTTATGTGATCCTTTGTGAAACGATCGGTAATTCTTTCTAACAACTCTATCTTTTCATTTGAGAACAATGTCCTAGGCAAGGGCAAAGCTAGGTATGGAATCCCCTTTGTTGGAAAATTATGCAGTGCAACAAAGCAAAAATCAATTTACTGGTTATATATAAGCTGATGAATTCCCTTGATATAAGATGAATTTCTAGTAAAGTGGCAAAAGGGGTTAAAAATTTGCTACTTTTGAATCCCCTTATATAAATTCCTGATTCTGCTACTGGTCCTAGGATAAAGCTATGCAATTTAGAAGAAATCAATGAAAGTACAATTGTGCTAGGAGTCATATGCCATGGTTTTGGAAGTCTGTCTCTGTGCGAACGCCTAGAGATGTAACTACATAAGTTGGTTGTATGATTTTTTGTAATGCAAGCGAAATAAACAAGATATAGAGTTGTATTTAATAAGAATATCAAAAAGAACAATATCTAAGCTTTGCACTTCGGAACTTAGTGGCAATGCTTCTCATGGTATGAGGAAACTGAACTGATTACTTTAAATGCATTGTATCAAAGCAAGTGTTTTGTTACTCACATTAATATTTTGAAGATTTTTGTGTCACAGAAATTGTAACTAGGCTCAGAAGATCAATTGCTATAACTTTATGTTTACTCAAAACTAGCTGATCATGCAAGTCTATGTTTCGAAGCTAGTGATTCTAATCTTTTATAATTGCAGAGATTTTTGTTTTTAGTAATCAAAGCTCATAGTAAATTCTTGTGCTGCCAAAGTATATTTCTGGCTATATGTTGATGAAGTATTCTGTATGCAGGCTGAGAAAATATTGATTCATTGCGTAGAAGGATCACATAAGAATACAGAAACAGCAAGCGTTCTAGATTTGTCTCTTTATCAGGCAGCAACAGGAACTTATATTTACTTAAAATCAGATATAGCTTTGTTGAGAAAAAGAATCTTACAAAAGGCTATTAGTGATCTGCCTCCTGAAGAGAAGCAAATCCTTCTGGAATGCTTAAGAAGGAAAAGCCTTCCTCTTTCTTGGTTCATCAAGTACCAAAAGCTTTTCTCGCAATGGTTGTCCAGTGTTCCAAGAAGGCACCTAAGAGAAAGAAAGCTTCAAGATAAGCTAATAGATGATGTTGCAGCTCCAATCCTCGCTCCATCTCCAGGCCCCACAGCCGTATCACCAATTTATGCTCCAACGCCTTCTTTTGAAGCGCCCACGGAACCTCCTGCAAAGTCTCCAACACCTCGGGCCCACGTCAAACCTCCTGCAAAGGCACCAACACCTCAGACTCATGTCCCCCCTCATGCAAAGGCTCCAACACCTCCGACTCGTGCCAACTCTTCTAAACCTTTGCCTGTCATTCCTCCTCCTGCTAAACCAAAAAATACAGGAACTAATGCTTCAGAAGATAATGATAAGAACAGAACATATATTATTGCTGCTGTTTCTGGAGGTGCCGTGGTACTAGGAATTGCACTTTTAGCTCTGTTATTAATACTCTGTCTTAGAAAAAGTAAAAAGAAAGAGACAGTCCCACAGTATGGGAAAAGAGATGAGAAACCTCTTCTTAACCTTTGTTCAGGTAGTCTATCTGCAGGTATTTAATTATGAAGGTCAATTTTTCTAAGGGATTTTTCATTTTTGGCCCGTCAGTCGGCAGAAATTAATTACGGCCGCTAGCCAAAATATACAAAACCTATATACTGATTATGTATATTATTTGTACATTCATGTATATTATATGTATATTTTATGTATATTTATACTCAGTATACAAAACCTGTACATTTGCTGGCTATTATTCTTTTGAGCGGTCCAAAAATGTATTATCCCTATTTATTTCTAATGCCGAATAATTTCTACAATGTATGTGGTCAGATTCTTCTCAGAAGTCTTCAAGCATAGGAAGTTCAACCAAGAAAGATTTCAAGAGTTCTTCTACTGTAAATAGTCTTTCGGGGCCAGCTGATGCTCATAATTCTTCAGAAGCAGAAGCTAGAACAGATGCACCTGTAAATGCATTACCACTTCCTCCAGGAAAATCCGCACCTCCGCCACCTGGACCACCTCCTCCTCCTCCTAAACCACCTGCTCCAAAGCCGCCTCCACCTCCAATGGCTGCTCGCCCTCCACCCCCCGGACCACCAAAGCCTGGTAATCCAGCAAAGCCTTTACCGCCCCTTGGAGCACATAAGAGACGAAGTTCTTCTGGTGGTGAGGGAACTGAACCATCTGATGACTCTGATGCTCCAAAGGCAAAATTAAAGCCATTTTTCTGGGACAAGGTTCTTGCTAATCCTGATCACTCGATGGTTTGGCACGACATCAAAGCTGGCTCATTCCAGTAAGCTTTACATCAATCTTTCCTATGCACTTGACAAGATCGATGTCTAACTTCCTCACTTTTTATAATGATGTTACTTACTACAGGTTTAATGAGGAGATGATGGAATCGTTATTCGGATATAACGCAGCAAATCCAGGCAAAACTGAGGGCACGAAAGCTGCATCGTCTTTTGAAGCTACCCCACAGTATATTCAGATAATTGATGCTAAGAAATCACAGAATCTAGCAATTATTCTTAAAGCCTTAAACGTGACGACAGAAGAAGTTTGTGATGCTCTCAAGGAGGGTAAATCTTTCTTTCTCCGCGTCTTCCCCATGAGATCCGTGAGAAAGTTAATCTTGACTCTTTTGAAATAGCTAATGGGAAATGAAAATAGTAAATTTATCACCATGAGGAAGAGAGCGTCTAATCCTACGAGGGCTTTTACTTAAGTGTTAACTCTGTTCCATAGCTTTTGCAGTCTTTCAGCTTTTGCATTAAAGTTATTAACTGCCTTTAAAAAGAGATAAAAGAAGAACAAACAACATAGTCTGCACATAGAACTTCTTGTCAGTCCATTAGGAAACTGTATGTTATTTACTTGAGTAATAAAGAAATTTCATTCTACCAATTGACTTCATGCATGGTCTTGTGAAATGACTACAAGCACATTGAGAGTAATCAAAAAGAATTTTGAAGAACCAAAATCCCAGGGTGAATTTTCAGAAGATCTTTTGTGAATGTCGGCATGTGCTAATTAAATACTCCTAGAAATTAGATGAAGTTGAAAACAAGGTCCCATTTCTAAGTGGAAAATAAAACTTGCTGGTGATTTTATAGAACAAAGATTGATGACTGCTGTGGGATACTAAAACTTCTAGCTAATGTTTGTTCATTTTCATTGTTTTTATGTTAATTTTATCAAGTATGTTTCAGCCACTTAATTGCAAAAGCCTGCTTATCTTATCAGGTAATAAACTGTCTCCTGAACTTATTCAAGCTATATCAAAGATGGCACCAACAACAGATGAAGAACTCAAACTTCGATTATATTGTGGAGAAATTTCTCAGCTCGGTCCTGCTGAAAGGTTTCTCAAATCGCTTGTTGAAATTCCCTTTGCCTTCAAACGGATGGAAGCATTGTTGCTCATGAGTTCTCTGGAGGAAGATGTTTCTTCCATTAAAGAGTCCTTTGAAACTTTAGAGGTGAATCGTGGAATTCCCTGTTATTTTGCTGCAACCATAATTTCTATCGGTTTTCTGCATCTTAATTGGTCCAACTATACCATGCACCATCCCATAAATTCTGGGAAGAGTTAATAAAGAAAAAAAAAATCAAATAAGCATGATTTGTAGGCTACATATCATGAGACTGATCTCGTATATTCATCAGTAGAAGTTTGTTTCTGCTTTTCCAAGATCATAGTTATAAAAATAAAAAGGAACTGAGTTTTTCTTAGTTAATTAGTGCTGAAAAATATATAAGAGCTTAGGATTTTTCTGATCGAGAGGTGTCGTCTTTTTGTATAATCATGATGAACTAAAATCAAGTCCAGTTAGTTGGACTTGCCAGATTTTTCTTTCTTATATATTTTGAGTATCTCATAATCTTTAATACAGGCGAAGTTTTTCTTATTGAAAGGGGTCATTTTAATTAGGTGTGAAATTCAGTAGCTTAAAATAAAACAATTGTAGTAACAATTGAAACCAGTATATACAGTGTCAAAGAAATTTGGCTATCATACTCCCTGTCACCGTTAATATAAAAGAGCTTTCAGTAGATTGGTTTCTAGTAGCTGTTTCTTATCACGTGGTAGATGGCTTTTATTCATTGCAACTGACTTGCAGGTGGCATGCAAGGAGCTGAGAAACAGTAGACTCTTCCTGAAACTTCTAGAAGCTGTTCTTAAAACTGGGAACCGCATGAACGATGGCACCTATCGTGGTGGCGCATCAGCATTCAAGCTTGATACGCTGTTGAAACTCTCAGATGTTAAAGGAACTGATGGCAAGACCACACTTCTCCACTTTGTCGTCCAAGAAATTATCCGATCAGAAGGATTAAGAGCAGCACGCAAGTTAAGGGAGAGTGAAAGCTTGTCGGCTCTGACAACAGAAGATCTTGTCGAGGATGCTGCTTCTCAAGACTCGGTGAATTACCATCGTAACCTTGGTCTCCAGGTGGTTTCTGGTCTAAGCAATGAACTTGAGGAGGTAAAAAAAGCAGCAGTTATAGACGGTGAGAACTTAAGTGCATCTGTCTCGAAACTCGGTAAGTCACTAGTGAAAACGAAAGCGTTTCTAGACACTGACATGAAAAGTTTGGAGGAAGAGAGTAAGTTCCGTGATACCCTCACGAATTTTATGCAACACGCGGAAGAGGAGATCAAGTGGATATTAGAAGAAGAGAAAAGGATAATGGTTTTGGTGAAGAGTACAGGAGACTACTTCCATGGAACTGCAGGAAAGGACGAAGGCTTGCGTCTCTTCGTCACTGTTCGTGATTTCTTAATTATGTTGGACAAGGAATGTATATTGGTGAGAAAATCAACCAAGTTGCCAGCAAATACCCCTAGAAAAGGAGCACTAACGGCATCACCTTCCCAGGAATCCCATCCGGATTCTTTGCCAGATCATGTTCATCAACGACTATTTCCTGCAATCCAGCAGCGACGGATGGATGATGATTTTAGTTCAGATGACGAAAGCACATCCCAATAGCTAGTGGTTCAGGTATGAGTGTGCAACAGTACTTGTAAACCCCTATCTCATAGTACACAAGCAGAGGCGGAGTCAGTATTTGAAGTTTATGGGTTCTGGATTCTCACTTTTTAAGTTACTGAGCTCTAAATTAATAATCTGTACTTATTCAATAGATCTAAGGACAAATACAGAGTTTGAACCAAAATTACTAGGTTCACTAGCTCCTCCCCTGTGCAAAAGTGACTTCGCGCCATGGCTTCTAACTTTTGCTTTCATACATTAATTAGGGGCAGAACAGGCAGAAGGGTCTGCCTCTTACATTCTATAGCTAAAGACTTGCTTTTGAAGAAAACGGATCTGGCATTCGGTCTGGTGCTTGCTTAGATATCGCTAGAAGAAGGAAGAATGGATGAACTAAGATGCCGAATTTTTTTTTGATGCTCTTCAAGAAACATCCAGAGTGAAATATATATGACTCTCCGTCTTGTAGTCACCATATTTTCATAAAGATCCAACCATTTTTTGGAACTGTGAGATGGCAAAAGTTACTAAAGTCTTTTCTATATATCAATCAATGAACTAACTATATATGGTCAACCCCAAATACTAAAGTCTCTTCTATGTTATTATAAAAATTTTCTAGTATAAAGTTGAGAGATTTAAGGAAAATGGACCAGTTTTGTACAGCTTTTGGTTTTTTAGCTTTTATTATTCCAGTTCCTACTTCTTTTTCCTGGCTGATACATGTTCGTGATCGTTGAGTTATCGCTTCTATAATATGGTTTGCAGTCGATGAGTTCTCTTCAGATAATGCAATGGTGTATTCTATGTATATTCCAAGCTACAACCTCCAAGGTTGTAAAATGCATGCTTTCATGGGATTTAGCTGTGAATTGTTTGTTCATTTTTTTCCCAATATTTGCCAATTCAGTCTTAACGTATGACCTTTGAAAAAAAAAAAAAAAAAAAAAAACTACGCAAAAGATTGAGAGATTGGGGCCTTCAAAATATCTGCATGTGATAACAATTTGGGAAACAACACAAAATTCCCATAAAAGGCAAAATATTTACCCGACCATGGCCCTCATAAATTAATTTCGCTTCTACCTAGTTCGGCCGAAAATATTTATCCGAGTGGATTGAAGCAGTCCTCCATGATACCCTCTCAATATATTATATATACCATGATGGTATTATGAAGATCGAGTGTCTCGTTGAAGAAGCAAGAGCTTCTCTATGATGCCCTATCGGCCTGTCCCCCCTTTTGCTCCTTTGGTGATTCGGACCCACAACCTTCGGGTTGGAGGTGGAGGATGCTTACCAACTGAGCAACACCTTCTTGTAGTTTGGGGGCATCCGGGTAAATAATTTTGGGGACATGAAAGTAAGAGGGCATTTTCGGGTAATTATTTGCATGCAGTGGGCATTTGTGTTCTTTTCCTAACAATTTTGTGTTCTCTCTTCAATTTAAAAAGTTTCAAACGGTAGAAAATGTCCTTAACTAGCATATTGCATGGTCCATTCGGACAACCGGGATATGGATGCTATGACATATATGTTATACAAGTCCAATTGTTTTTCAAAACAAACTGCCAAAAGATGGTTTTCACAACGAAAAGAAAACCAAAATAATAGGAGACGATATATAATATCACGTCTTGTTTAACCACTTAGAGCAATTTTGTTTTTCCTTTTTTCTTAATCTAAAGATTGCAACTTTATTATCCTCCTGTTTTATAAGTTAAATACAATCCAGTTGAAGAAATTGCAGGATGAAGAAGCTAATTTGAGCTAAAGAGAAAAGATTTGATTAGCGAGAACTATATGAGTGGTTGAGGCAATGGGAGGTGAGTAAGTACTCCTTCCGTCCCAATTTGTTTGAAGGTTGACCAGTTTGGGGAGTCAAACAGTTTTTTCTTTGATTAATTTTAAATCTAGATTCTTCGAGTATTTTATAATAAAA
>NC_081349.1:43001102-43030784 GCF_029784015.1 Lycium ferocissimum
CTCCAAGAAGATTGGCAAGAACATGAGCTACTCCAAGCAGAGTTGCTGCAGCTAAGCCAAAAACAAATGCCTCATGACTTGGCTTCCTACATGACTCCAACATCCATAGCGTTAGGTGCTTTTCCTGTTCCAATTCACAAAACCAAGCAAATCAAACACCATAAAAATTGAGACAGGAGTATGAAAAAGCATAGTTACTGTATATGCATTGACAATAAAACTTTTTAACTATATCGATGAATTTTTAATCGCTAATTTATTAGATTAACGACGGGGTGGTAAAGTTCTTACATGACCCAGTGAGATCACGGGTTCGATACCAGGAACGATGATCTTGCGTAAAATGCGGGATAAGGCTACGTATAATAGACCGCTTGTGAGTCGGCCCTTCCCTTCGAAATCGCGTATAGCGAGCTTAGTGCAGGTTATCCTTTTTTTATTTTTATCAGATTAACAATTAATATTTATTAACAATTTTAAATAAGTTACCTAATTGTTTGATACTTTTTTACATTGTCAATAGATAAAACTAACTCATAAAGATAACACCTCTTGAGCGGTTTTAAAATGTAAACTCTCTTTTCTTTTCTCTTTAAAATTTTAGGGTTTTTACACTATAGATTAAGCCCAAAGTGACCCATTTTTTAAAATAACCCCAGCCGTTACTTTATACAAAATTTGACCAGTATAATCACTATATAATTTGTGTGTATTCATATATACTTATTATGCATTTAGTATACGCTTATTAAATATTATATATTCTGTACATCTTAATTTATATGAAAGTGTTACTATTTGAGGAGTCAAACTTTTTTTGAGATAATAGTCAAAATACCCCCAACGTTTGACCAAAATGCCAACTACACACCGAACCTTTGCGGGGGTCTATTACCCCCTGGACAATTTTTCGAAGAAATGGCGCTTTTTTCTTTGATGTGGCGATCCAATACGCAACCCCAAATATTAAATGGCGGTTGTCCACACGCGCGGCCCACGTGCCACGTGTTTAATTTGCCCCATTTTTTATTAATTTCCCTTCCTCCATCCATCTACTCTTCTTCTTCTTCAAAAAAAAAAACTCTCAATTTTCCATACTCCATTTTTATTAAGGATCGAAAACCCATACTACGGTCTCATCTTCATCAACATTATCATCATCATCATCATCTTCACTAGGAGTTGAAAAAAAATCACACCAACTTGCTCAAATCTAATCCAAACAAACCCAAATGTGAAAGGAAGCTTCCTAACACCAAATAGAACAAAGTTCATCCATTAATTTGATTAAACAATCAAGAATTTAGAGAAACCCATTTGGTGTTCTTCATAGCTTTCTCCAAATTCTTAGCAATGGAGTTTAATTTTCTCCCCAAATCAACTCAAAGAATTAGTGCTTAAATAACTCGGGCAATTCGCAGAATTGCCCTTCGTTGGGGTGGTCTTTAAATTTTGCCTCATATTTGAAATCTTTAAATTTTGCCACTTCGGCTAAAACTCATAGGTTCCGGTTCGAACCCACGCGCGATCAAAAATTTAAAAAAAAATTCGCAAGCGAGTTAAATTTCGCTATGCCCCCGACGGCATACAACTATGAAGAAATTACAAAGTTATCGGACCGCATACTTATGCATATGGGGCGGACTTGGCATAAGTATGCGGGTCGCATAACTTTGATAATTCCTTCACAAAGTTGCGGGTCCCCGTATAAAAGTTTGCCCGTTAAATTTTTGCCTTATAAGGCAAACTTTTAGTTATACCTTAAGGAAAACTTACGCACTATGGGGCATACTTTTAGTTATGTTTTATGGGACTAAAAGTATTGATAGGTAGATTTTCTATAATATTTTGTAAGCACTAATTTGCTAATAAGCTAAACAAAGATGAGAACGAAAGGCGAAATACACGTACGGTAAGAATGAGTTGAGTTTTAATCGGCTAAATAAGAACTGAAATGCACGTGCGTGTGCGGTGAGTTTAAGCGTGAGTCTTGGTGCAAATCAAGGCCATCGCCGCAAGGTTAAGCGGGAAAACTACAAAAACTACCAAAAAGTTTGTTTTTTTTTATTGAAATATTTTAAATTTTGTATGCCCCGCAAGGCGGACTTTTAGTTATGTTTAACTAAAAGTACGCCGGGCTTCTTACCTTGAGGGCGGACTAGCTCCGTTAAACCGCATTCGCGCTAGGTAGACTAGTAAAGGGGTAAAAGGCTTCGTCGAATTGTTTTCAATCTTTTTGTTAGAACTAATCAAATCTAATTAAAGATGAAGAAATAACAATTGTTTTGTCGCAATGATGATGCCACCCTTGTTCGAGGATGTCAATTGTCTCATAGGCCGTAGTGGTATTGATAGGTAAATTTTCTATAATATTTTAAGCACTAATTTGCTAATAAGCTAAACAAAGATGAGAACGAAATCAAATACACGTACGGTCACAAGAGTTGAGTTTTAATCGGCTAAATAAGAGCGAAATGCACGTACATGTGCACCGAGTTTAAGCGTGAGTCTTTAGCCCGAGGCAAATCCAAGGTTATCACGCACGATGGTTAACTGGAAAACTACAAAAACTACCAAAAAGTTTGTTTTTTTTGATTGAAATATTTTAAATTTTGTATGCCCCCTCCGGCAGACTTTTAGTTATGTTTAACTAAAAGTATGCCGGAGGGGGCAGACTTTGCCTTGAGGGGCAGACTAGCTCCATTAAACCGCATTCGCGCTAGGTAGACCTAGTAAAGGGGTAAAAGGCTTCATGTCGAATTGTTTTCAATCTTTTTGTTAGAACTAATCAAATCTCTAATTAAAGATGAAGAAATAACAATTGTTTTGTCGCAATGATGATGCCGCCTTGTTCGAGGGATGTCAATTGTCTCCTTAGCCGCAAAATTGCGGTATTGATAGGTAAATTTTCTATAATATTTTGTAAGCACTAATTTGCTAATAAGCTAAACAAAGATGAGAACAAAGCGAAATACACACGGTCAAATGAGTTGAGTTTTAATCGGCTAAATAAGACCGAAATGCACGTACGTATGCGATGAGTTTAAGCGTAGTCGACTGGCAAATCCAAGGCCATCACCCACCGAAGGTTAAGCGGAAAACTACAAAAACTACAAAAAGTTTGTTTTTTTTTATTGAAATATTTTAAATTTTGTATGCCCCCTCTCCGTGACTTTTAGTTATGTTTAACTAAAAGTGTAAAATAAATACCTTGAGGGCAGACTTTTAAAGACCACCCAAAACGAAGGGCAATCCGCGCAAAAAAATGAAATAACTCCAACCAAGCAACAAGTAGCAACTCCAAACAAGAAACTTCCAATCAGATTTTCTTTAACAAGATTAAATTTTTCATCCTTATTTTTCCAGATTTTTCCTTTTTCTTTCTTCGGATTTTTCATTTTTTTCTTCGGATTTTCGTTTATGGTGGAAAGTTGTTCTTTAACAAGTTGTTCGGAATCATATGTGGATTTTCTTCGATTGAGATTTTCGTTTATAATGGATATTATTTTGACAACAAAAAATGGGGATGGATATTAAATAGGGTGAAGATGAAGATGAAGTAGCCTAAAAATGGAGGAGTTCAAATTTTATCTACTTGGCATCATATGTGGCGACTTAGTTGGCGTCCAAAACAAGTCGGATGCGGATTTTTAAAGGCGAGTCACGCGCCTTTGGGCGGTGTATTCACGCTCTGCCACATCGGCAAAAAAGGGCCATTTTGCTGCGAAAAAATTTGTCCGGGGGGTAATAGGACCCCGCAAAGGTTCGGTGTGTAGTTGGCATTTTGGTCAAACGTTGGGGGGTATTTTGACTATTATCTCAACTTTTTTTTAAAATATTTTGAATCATTAGCTATATTGACTTGTAATGTAGTAATTTTCGTACAGTTTTTAAATATATAGATGTTGTTTTAAGATGTTTGAAGAATCTATACCTGAATTTATAGTCAAAATTAAGTGTTTAAACCAATATACCCCGAACCTTTTCATATAAATTGGCAGAGAGAAGTGTTGAGACTTGAGCATACACTTGCACCGGCTACAAAGGGTTGTGGCTTGGCGTGCGTAAATAATTTTAGCCGCTGGGCTAAAGCTCTAAACTTCCCAAAATTTTATTACGCTACTATATTCCATTATATCTTTTGAGGAAAGAACGCGAGAATCTTTCACTACAAGAAAGTATAGAAATGGCAATAAAATTTTTTATATTTGGCAACAACTTAGTTTTATTATTGGCAAAGAACTTTTTTGTTGCCAAAGATTTTAATTTTGTTGCCATAGTATTGATTATTGTTGCAAAAAGTACTTTTGGCAACAAAAAAAAAATTGTTGCACGTTGTTGCAATAACAGCCGTTGGAAAAAGTCTATTTTTTGTTGCCAAAAGTACTTTTGCAAAATAATCGATCTATGGCAACAAAAATAATTTTGTTGCCAAATATATTTTTTCTTGTAGTGTTTATAATCTTGACCAAACAACATTAGAACTTGTATGAAGCTAGACTTGAAATAGAACAAAACAACAACAACAACAACAACATATCCAGTGTAATCCATAGTGGAGATGCAGGAAGGATAGAGTATCTGTGAGGACTTTTATCTCTTCTGGGAGGTAGAGAGGTTGTTTCCGAAAATAGAACAAAAGATTCATATAGCTAATTCAATCAAATAAATTTGATTTGAGGGCTTTTTGTTATTAATTTGATTGATAAGAAGATGTACCTGATCTTGAGCTGCTTCTGCTTTATATCCAAGAATTCCAGCCACGATATCAAAGGCCACAATTAGCAAACCAGCCAAAATTTTAACCAATTTGGCCATATTTTCATGAGGAAGAACGAATAATTGACACTTATATACCCCTCTCTCTCTCTAGTCCCCTCAATATAATATATGCATATGCGTGTTTACAAGTAATACACTAAACCACAAATATTATGCTTAAATGAGATGGCATTTGAATAATGGCATAAAAAGATCTATGCCCGAATATTTAAGCATTTGCAACTTTAAAGGAGATAGAGATAGAGATGGATGAAATAAAGGATATAGGCTTTCTTTTTTCAGTACAAAAGTTTAGCTTTATTTTGGTTTTCTTTTTGCCTTACTTTTTATTATCTTTTTTGGATTCTCTTTAATAGGGAAGCAAAAGAGCATAAAACAAGTGAAGAAAATATAGCTTAGGCGTCTATAACTGAGGATAAAAGGTCAATTACTCCTCTTATACTATATAAAAAAAATTTAGTATTAGATTTAAGTAATATGTACCTTAAGAACAAATAATATTTATACCATCAGATTATTTTTAATTGTTGTAACACGTAAATTCCTTATTTTAGGGGACTTACTTGTAAATATCTTTGAAATCTAATAGTGTGAGAAATTATTTGCACCAATCATGTATAAACTTTAAACAAAATTTAAACTATATTTTATTTTATGTGATATTTTAAAATTTCCTTTATAGTCTTAGTTTAAAAAAGAAGGCACATATCTATATCAATATTTAAAAGTAAATTAACTTTAAATAGTTGAGCGTCCATCACTTTTTGGATTGTGGAGTGGGTAGTGATTTTTTTTTTTTTTTTGAAGTAAATAGTGATTGTTTTTAGTGAAACTTACATAAATAGCTATCTTTTATTGGCTTCTAACTAGATATAACTATAAAATGTAAAATTACCAAGCGTAGCTACTTTTCTTTAAAAACGCGTGTATTCTGTTTGTTTGAAATATAGAGAAATACAATGAACAGTAAACACGCTCCAGTGAAATCAGGAGTTATTTATGGAACAAATTTTTTGAAACACAGTGAAATACACGAAAATACAAAATCGGGTTGAGTAAAAATTGGCTATACTTTTGGAACAGATTTTTCTTTTTCTTTTTAAATGATAAGTTAAATTAAATCAACCATATTTCAAGCATTCCATAACAGCTCACGAATCTCTCTCAACTTTTATCACAATCAAAACTTTTTGAATTCAAAAATCACTAAAGATCTGAAAACTTCCAATATATAGAAAAATATACTGTTTGGAATACAATGAAATATGGTTGATTGTTTAAGAAATATAAAGTTGTAGTATGCGTATATACAATGGAATACAATGAAATATATCAGAAACTATTTTATAAATTAGAAATACAAAATGCAGAAATACATTGAAATACAGCAAAATATAAAAATCGTGAAAACAAAGTGGAGTAAAAATAGGCTCTACACCAAAAAAAAAAAAAGATAAATACATTTAAATACAGCGAAATAATACACTGAAATATACTAAAAAAATTTAGATATATTGTTTGTTGATACACAGAAATATACTGAAACATTTTATCAAATACTTGATGGGCATGAAGCTCCACAACTCTCATCAATGGTGTTTCTACAACAACAACCTATTCTCTTGCTCCTACATGATGCTACAATATCATGTTGCTATAATCAATCTATTCTTCATCGTATTTCATAAGATAAACAACACCACATGTTTAGCAAACATAAGAAGGATTTTCCTCTTATTTCGGCCTATCCATGGAGATTTAGCAAATGAATTGTTATGGCTAAGCTTCGGCCATTGGCTGGAAATCCTCCACTACTTTTCTTGTTGCCATTGGTGTATTTTTGCTTGGAGTATCAATATCTGCCATTAAAATGGAGAGTTAGAGCTTGTTGAAGATACTTAAACAATGACTGAAAATATATATTTAAAAAAAAAAAAATTGAATGAAAAGTGAAGGTAAAGACGATGAAATTTATGAACAATTGAAGAGAAATACAACAAACAACATAACGAAGATTAGTTACCTGTAGAGATTAGGTAACTACCTGTAGAGATTAGGTAACTAATAAGGAAGAAGAAGAAGAAGAAGAAATCGTGCTAATTATGGTGGAGAATAATGGGAGTAAAATAAGGTTGTGAATTGAAGATGTGAGAGAAAAATATTTGAAAAAAAAAAAAAAGATTGTGGGTAAGTGGGAGAGAGGTACCTTATTTTTAGAGAAATACACTGCGGTTACAAAAATAAGTTATAGATGATAATTTGATAAATAATTAAGCTACCAAAAATAATTTTAAAAAAGATAGCTATTATTAATAAATAAATTTTAAAGGTAGTTATGGGCCGTAAATTATCCTTTCTATCTTGATTGGTGTTTGCAATTAATATGATCAAATATTCTGTTTTACTTAACGGGCTACCAAAAAAAAGTACAATATTTTTACTGCATATCATCCGCTACCAAGATTTTCGTGCACCTTTTACTGTGCTCATGATATAGTTTATCCTCGTTTTTTTTTTTTTTTTTTTTTTGGGATAAACGTCTTTCTTTCAAATATAAAAAGTACTATTCCATCTGTTTTAAAATAAGTGTCACTTTAGCGAAAATCGTACTCATAATGTGTTAAGCTGAATTATATGTTCAAATCCATATATTAGCCTTCAATTTTCTTTGAGAGAGAACAAATGTAATATGGAATTTTCTAAACTATCTCAATTTATTAGATGTTATTTGAGAATTGAGCAATATTAGAAAGGACTATAGGAACATTGGTGGAAACACTTTTTTTGGGACAGAGGGAGTATATAGTAAGCATTGCTCATGCTAGTTATTTGCTTGCCTTCTCAAGGATTAAATTTCAAGATTCACTTCATTCTTGCCTCTGTTTCTAGAATCTGCTTGAACATTATTTCAACAAGATGGCAATTTTTTTTTATTTTTTTTTAAGTTAAAGCCAAATTCACCACTGGCTATATTGGATTGTGGTGCTAGGGGGTTTGGTACTGAGTATTGACCTTTCCCTATTTTGTATTTCAAAATCCAAAAGGTGGAATACATAAAGCAAGGGATCATATGTAAGTTGTAACCTTGCCTCCTCAAATTCTAATTGGGTGATGAACAATTCCATCACTGCGTATCGACCTATGAAGCTCACAAAAGGCAATATATGTCATACCATTTACATATGACCCTAGTGCAAAATTAATAACTAGACACAAAAATTGATTGAATATTTATGAATTATTAATCTAAAATCCAAGATGCTTGAATAGAATTCAGCCAAAACTTTACAATTAAAATTCTACTTACCTCTACCATGTTTCCCATAAAAAAATAGCTAGCATATACGAATTAGTGGACATCATGAGGAAAGTTTAGAGGCGTATTTTGTCCAATTCTAGTTCCACCAAACTTCAAATATGCTGGTGTAGATGATTGAAGATTTTGATTTCCACTACTCCTATTGATATTAACATCTCCAAGATCCTATACTAGCCTTGAAGAAGTTGAGACATGTTCATTTGTATGTGTTGCATGAAGTGTGACTGACGTTGCCCAATCAGATATTAGCTCATTTAACAAGTCTAATTGAGAAAGTAGCCATATGGTTCATGTCCATCTTATATAGTCCTATAACTATATGTTGTAATGATTAGAAATCACAATACATTTTAGCTATTGGACAATCTGACAGCAGGGCCGTCTCAACAAGATTAGGGGCCTAAGGCCAAACTTCAAAGAGAGACCCTATTTTTATTTTTTTTAAAAATTGTGATATATATGTTTATTTAAAGTCTATTTTTAAAGTTTTTTTAGATGCGAAGTCATTAATTAATATTTTATAATCGTCAAGAACAATACAAAGTTGTTAACAATTTTTTCAAATCAATTTATTCTAAAAAATATTCAAGTGACAACAATATAGCTAATCAATCACGTCACTAAAAAAAATTCTTCCTTTTTTTTGTTAATAAAAATTGTTTACTCCCTCTATCTCAAGTTTTGTGACACAATTTGAATTTTAGGAGTCAAATTTTATTATTTGTATCCGGAATTCGGACATACAATCTTTAAGTTTTTTGAAATACGATTTACATATTTAGAAGCTACATATAAAAATATTATAAGTCGCGATAATTTTTTAAACAAATTAGCGATAAAAACGTGATAAAAAATAGAAATTTTTTAAAAATTTGGGGGCCCAAGGCCATTGCCTTAGTGGCCTTGGGCTTGAGCCGGCCCTGTCTGACAGTGTACTCTATCCCTAGCCAAAGCATCTGCTACAGAATTTCCTTCTCTACAGTAATGTTGAACTTTATAGTGATGCGTTTGGATAACTCTCCTAGCCTTTTTTATTATTAAAAGAGCCACTATCGTTGGGGGGGTTAGACTAGGACTCCAACCTGCAAAGGTGAATACATGAAGGAGAGGAATATGAACTCTATCCACCTTGTATCTTAAAAGTAAATTGATGACTAATACTATACAATTGAGCTCAACAAAAACAGAACTAAAGGGAAGTCTGGACTTGATCCTACAACTAGATCAGTGATGGGGTTAGGAGTCCATTTTACAGAAATACACAAAAAAAAATAGAATCATGAATATACTAATCAACATTGAGGAACTGCCTCCTCTTAACCTTATACTAAAGTTTGGGTATTGGAGCACATCCACCTTCAAGTAGGATCTTACTACACACATCACATCTCAATTTGAGCCTACCACCTACAGGTATCAACCCCTTAACAACAATAACTTGCACTACAGGTTTGAGTTTTTCAATTCTATTGATAAGAGTATTCCATCCACCTTCAATATTAACTGAAGGAAAAAAGATCTGATTCTTACCATGATCACAGTCTGGATTTGATGTTGAAGCCTTTGGAAGTAAATTTGGTATTATTGAATCTAGAGGCGTACCTCTGTTTTCATAATTTCCAGCAAATCATACTTGGCAAACATTGAAGAACAGAGGCATGGATATCATTGTTAGCCTTAGATAACCACCACTTCATAAGGTAATATGGACTCCAAAGGTTTGATGAAAAATATAACCAGATATTCTTGGCGCTTTGAGAATCAAAAAATAAATGCTCAATAGTTTCCTCATAACTGGATAAACAATAGGTGCATCTGGATGGGCCAAGAAGTCCAAATCTTCTGATAACATCATATGTAGGTATCCTTCTTTACAACATTTTATGCATAAAGAAGGATATCTTGTGCCAAATACTAATGTGAATTGTCATAGAAAGAAGTGTCCGTTCACCGTTTTAAAGCTCTCCAAGTAGTCTTACAAGAAAAAAAAATTCATTAGTTGAGGGATTCCAGAAAGCTTCATCAACATTATTCCCATTTCCAAGTGGTAAGTCTTTTATAGAGTCCGCGACTTAAGTAGTACAAAAAATAAAAAGTTGAACCAAACTAGTGCAAAAAAAAAAAAAATTACATTAGTAGTATTCACGCACGAAATTCGTGCGTGAAAGGACCAAACTGCAAAAATACAGTTTGACCCTTTCACGCACGAATTTCGTGCGTGAATGTTCTGAACTTTTTTTTTTTTTTTTTTTTGCGTTACCTTTCCAAACACGTTTTTTTCCATACTTTGGGCAAAGATTAGTCATATTTCAAAATTCCAAAATATCAATATTTTATATAAAATTTAATATCTTTTTTTGCGTACAATAATGTCGGCTCATTACATCAAGTCCACCTAAACGTTTGGATCGTCGTTTTAGGGGTTTAAGTGCCCCGAAGCAAGTTTTGAAACTTGTAATATTTATAGGGTTTTGATTTAAGTGTTTTAATAATAATTCATCCAATACGAGAGGTTTATACTAATTAAAAAATAATTCATTCCATTTAATTACAATACTAATTCAAAGCAATACAATAATAAATTACAATAACAATACAATCTTCAAGTTCTAGAGGCTCTATTACTTCGAGACATGCTTGTACTACCACGGCCTTGTTGCCCACACGAACGCTTGTCATGGCCATATTGCTTACATATAGAGCACTTGCGAGAGTAAGTTCTTTCACTAACATCCATTTGATTGGGTCTACGACTCCGTGAGTTAATGCCCAATTTTCTAATGTAATCCTTGTTAGCAACCATCGAAAACGGCTCGTTTGGCCAATAAGCTTCATTACCAAGTGGGTGGAATTGGCCGGAATATGCTCTAAGGTAACTTTGGACCTTGTATTCTCCCGCCACATAATTTGTTACCGTTTTTCTCATTCTCTCGAAGCACTTGACAGCATGAGAACACGGCATGTGGTACGTTTGCCACTTACCACAAGTGCATATTCTTGTTGCCTCGTAATCGGTATGCGCGTTTCCACCCTTACCGTTATAATAACCCGTCTAACCATACACGCGTGTTGAATTGGGTCATACTCGGTCATTTGGTGACGCTCGCATTTTTGTCTATAATGCTCCATAGTTTTGAAGGGCTTTGGCATCCATGTCCGCCGTCGGCTAATATCGCTACGCTGCTTTGTCTAACAACAAATCGCTCCACCACCAGCAGAAAGTCATTCTCACCATTGCGGTGACGGGTAGTCCTCGAGCGATTTCGGCAAGCCGTTGAAAGACTGCGAGCTGTTTGTTGTGAGCATACCCCATCTTTTCCCTCCGTGACATAAGCGTCCATTTTTCAACATCGAGCTTCATCAACCAAACGTATGCGGGTTCATTCACGACACGATCGGATCCGTTTTGCGCCCATTTTCGTTGTTGATGCTCATCGCATTGTGACCCGCATCAATTTGTTTAGAGTGCCGTTGTGAAACGTTGACGCAAATTCGCCTTGAAGTGCCTTAAACAATATCGATGGTCGGTAAACAAAGGAGAATTTGCCACCCGTAAATTATCCATATTGTGCAATATACCTTTATGACGATCGGACGACACGCGTATCGGGTACGATCCTTAATAACATGAGTTTTCAAATGGGTCGAAAAGATCCCCGTGTGTCGTTGCTCTCGTTAGCGGCAATTGCGAAAGCAAAGAGGAAATATTGACCCATTGGCATCCATTCCTATTGCAATTAGGAGCTTGATGTCGTAGGCACCGTATACGTACGTACCGTATGGATATCAACTTTGGTCGGCGGTGAGCAAAACCATCGATACGTGGTTTGAATGTCCAAAATACGAAGTTGAAGATTTTACCCTCATAAGTCGCCCACTATAACGGTACCCGGGATTAAAATGTTGTAGAGCTGCCATATACCTTGGCGGCGATCGAGAAGAAGTATGCCAATTTCCAAAGACCATCTCAAAAACGCGTCTACGCTTGAGAAATCCTTTTTGTTGCTTATAGTTTTACTATATACGGATTGAACGTTTCGAATACAATCTTTAATGGGGAACTGCACTGAAGTTTAAACAAACAAATTTTAGTAATAATCTTTCAATTGATATAAGACATATAATGTACTAGGTAGGATAAGTTACCTTGGCGTTTCGACAATGTCTTTAAGTAACACTTGAGCAATCATGTTTGTATCTAAATTATAATGATGCGCTCGATTTTCTTCCATATCACAAGTGTGTCTTTCGCGAAATTTTGTGATAGCCCACATACCATCGGGCTTAACAATTCCGAAGCAACTCACGGCTTGATCTCGTAAATCGTCTACAAACTAGCCTCCATATCTTTGAGGTTGGTGATCAACCTTAAACTCTCTCGTATCCTTAAAACAATAAATTTTGACAGCCCGTTGCAAAAGCTTTTTTGGATGCGAACAACGTTCCCTTTGCGAGGTAGCATCGATCTTTGTTGAGATCCTTGGGTTCAATCCGGGTTTTAAGCGACTATCATAATCTTCTCTCTTGTGAAGACAAATGCATCATCACGACCTGCATTTATCAAGATAAGGGATATTGTTAGAATGCCCGAATTGGGCTTTCAGAAGTTGGGTTTTCAGCCATCGGTGGTGGTACGTGGTGGTGCATTGGTTGTTGTTGGTTTTGGCTTTGAGGAATATTGTTGGTCATACCAACTTGAACATCATCATCGGTTACCTCTGCATTATTAGCTATTTCACGTCGATCAACATCAGCCTGAGGCGTGCCCTCTCCAATCGGATCTTTGCGTATGCGCGTGGCGCGAGTGAGCGTAAGGGCCGACAACAAAAGCCGACTGCGGCCGGAAATATGACCATCCGGAGGAGCGAAACCGGTGAGCCTAATCAACTCGTCCCGTGGGCGCGGCACGGAGGCTCCTCGATATACGATGGGCGTCCATCAACAGCCAGCCCATAAATGACCTCCGCGTCACGAAGGGTAATGGTAGCCTCGCCGGTGCGGAGATGAAATGTGTGCGTCTCCGGTCGCCACTCTGCCCAATCAATGCGTCACTAGCGACCTATCGTCTTGTGCGGAAACTTCGACGCAGGTAGATACCGCCCGACGTAGTATATCCAGGACACGAGGATGTGGGGGGCGAGCAGCTAAGATCTCCCATGCTGAGTCCCCTAACCGGGTACGGACCTGAGACTCGGGCTGCAGGTCGGATGTCCATATATGTTGCGACCTATGCTCGGGCTGAAGATACAGTAACTCTCGGTCGAAGGGCCCCGGATCAAGAGGGTGGTGATCCATCTATTTTACGCATTTTAAATAAATCATTAACAAGTAGTATTAGTATTAGTTATGTAATCTTTTATCGAAAATTTTATTAAAGATTGTGGTGACCCATCTGTTTTACGTATTTTAAATAAATCATTAATAAGTAATATTAGTTATGTAATCTTTTATAGAAAATTATATTAAGGGTTTTCAATCCTAAGCTACGGGTTATGAATCCTAAACTAAGGGTTTTCATTCCTAAAATATAAAGATAAAGTTAAATAATTAACAATTAGTTAGCATACAATTAGTATAAATAATTAATAAATAAACAAATAACTAACAAATCAAATAATTAACAAGTTATTATCATATATTTAATAAATAAACAATTAAGTAACTAATCAAAAAATTAATAAATTATTATCGTATATTTAACAAATAAACAATTAATTAACTAATGAAACAATTAAGAAATTATTAACAAATAAACAATTGGCTTAACAAAAACAAAATAAATAATTAGCCAGTCTAACAATTGAAATAGCTAGTCTAATAATTAATAAATACTTAAGTCGCTAATCCAATAATTAACAAATACTAAATAAACAAGCAATAAATAATTAACTAATTAACAATAGATAAACAAATAAAAAAAAAACGAAAAAATGGGCAGTCCCAACAGTGCACGGACTGCCCAAAAACGCAAAAAAAAAAAGGAGCAAAATGAGTAATCCACCACAGTTATACAATGACCATGCTTAGGGTAATAATATATTTAACAATGTAATAGAAAATTCGTAGTGAAATACCTAGATTGAAGCTTTTTTTTGAGTTTTTGAAATGTGTTATCTGCCGCATTCTGTTCAAATCCAACCTTAGAAACTTGTTCCTACACTTCAATATACCAAGAATATTGAGTTTTGGATTGAAAAATAACACGAAATTATTATTTTAAGGGGGTAGGGACCACTGAAAATGGGGTTTAATGGCGGGTGGGGCGAGGGAGACGTCGCGATCTGTGGGGAAGATGGGGATTTATGGTCCCTCATTCACGCATGAATTTCGTGCGTGAGAAAGGCCCCAAAGTGAAATTTTGCACTTTGAATTCGCGCACGAAATTCGTGCGTGAATACTACTAATGTATTTTTTTTTTTTTTTACACTAGTTTGGTTCAACTTTTTATTTTTTGTACTACTTAAGTCGCGGATTCGTTTTTTATATAAGAGATAAGGTTCCTTGGAACGCTATAAATAAGCTTGTGAGTGTCCCATTCATTATCAAAGATAAAGTTCTTAATAGGAATTTTACCACTTCTATCTATGTACAATTTAACACAATTCTCATTAGGCTTTCCCTATATGGCAGAATACTTCTTAACCAACCCATTAATTTCTTCCCACAGCTGTTAAAATTAGTGATATTAACATAAGTTTAAAGTTTCTCTCTCTCATATCCAGGGGCGGAGCTACAGTGCAATAGGGGGGTTCGGACGGCCGTGCTTTGCGTATACCTTGTATTAGTACTAGAAAATCCAGTGAATATATATCTATATATTACAAACAAACCCACTAAGATATATAGCGGATGGTTCAGTGGTGCGGAATAGGCTAGCAAAGCCATGTGTTCCATATGAGACGTGGGTCCAAAACCCAGCTCTAGTGCTTTTTTGTTTTTTGTTTTTTGCCATGTGCTCTCTTAAAAAAAAAAGAAAAAAAAAGATTACATAAAATAGACTCCTTAGTCACTTCTGTTAGCCTCCATCAATGCGTGCTAAGTTCCCAACAAAAGTTCTGCCTTTGATTATTTGTCTAGTTCTTTGAGTATACATAATCAACTCATTTTTAATTAAAGTAGCTCATTTTACAAATAGAAAAATAGCTCATTAATCGGTTCATACGAAAAAATTGAATTAGAAAAACCAACCGAATTTGAAAAAGATCAAGCGAACGGTGTTAGAATACACACATTCGAATATCAAGAGCAACGGCCGTCTTTAGTTCGTTAGTTTGGTGGTTGTTATATATTAGATACGAGGTTGTTGTCATGACTTAAAAATTCAACCCATGACGCCAGAATCTTGCCTCCGCACTCTCGCTCATATCCCTAATTTCATATTACAAGTTTGGCAACCGTCAATTAAAAAGATCAAAAGTGTGTGTCAGCAAATATATTTCTCCGTAAAAGAGTTCATTTACCCTCCCTCCAATTTCATAAATTACAAAATTGTTCGACAGGGTAATGAAGCTAATTGCAATTGAAAAACAAATTGCACCATAGGAAGAACCACAAGCTATAAAATGGAGGAAGCATTGTAACATTGAGATCATTTTTTCAACTTTGTACAAAGGAAATTAAAAAGCATGTTGTTTCTGCTTATGCAAAATTACCAAGGAAGTGAACAGAAAAGTGAAGAAGAAAAGTACAAAAAGAAAGAAAACAAAAAAAGGATTAATTATTTACAAAATTACAAGACAATAGAACTCAAGACTAAAATGGTGCCCCTGATAAAACAGGCATGGCAATCGCGTATGACATTTTCCTGCATAAAGAAAAAAAGAACTTAGCTGAATAAAACAAAAATACATATAATTAAACAATGTTTAATTGTGTAATTAAATTATTATTATCACTATATCCGATTATTAAATACAGATTATGGTTATCTATTAGTATTTCGTTTTCACATTGTTTTGCTAATCCAATTAGCTTAAGTTCGTGAATGGAAAAGAATGCAAGTCAAACATATGCAATCAACAATAATAAACGCTTGCCTTATGCAATCGAAAGTTGATAAATATATTACAGATTCGCCTCCTGGTACCCTTTATAAAACTTTTAAAAAATGAAATTACATTAAGTCACAAGAATTAACAATTTAAAATATTTAAAGGACATACAAATAAATTACAGTCAATTTTTTGTTCTTGTTTTGACTCTCGAAATTAGAACCATGTATGAATTGGGACGGAAAGAGTATATTGTAGCATTTGTGTGGACTAAAGTATTTCTGAAACATGTGATATTAAACATGTCATAATGTTTTTATTCCTCTGTCTCATTTTATGTATCAACGTTACTACTTAAAAAGTCAAGAAAAAAAGTTCAAAGGTTTTTTTGTCTGAATTCACTCTATAAATCGCGTCATATAAGGTACGACAAAACGAGTATGTTAACTTTTAGTGTTAGATTTAAGTAATATGTACCTTAAGTATAAATAATATTTATACCATCGGATTATTTTTAATTGTTGTAACACGTAAATTTCTTATTTTAAGGGGACTTACTTGTAAATATCTTTTGAAATCTAATAGTGTTAGAAATTGTTTGCACTGATCATGTATAAAATTTAAACAAATTTAAACTCTATTTTATTTTATGTGATATTTTTTCCTTCATAGTCTTAGTTTAAAAAAGAAGGCACATATCTATATATCATTATTTAAAAATAAATGAACTTTAAATAGTTGAGCGTCCATCACCTTTTGGACTTTGAAGTGGGTAGTGATTTTTTTTTTTTTTTTTTTTTTTTTTTTTTTTGAAGTAGGTAGTGATTGTTTTTATCCGACACCTTGATTGGTGTTTGCAATTAATAAGATCAAATATTCTGTGTTACTTAATCTCGTACAATATTTTTACAGCATTATCCGCTACCAAGATTTTCGTGCACCTTTTACTGTGCTCATGAATATATAGTTTATCCTCGTTTTTTTTTGTTTTTTTGGATAAAAGTTTTTCTTTCAAATATATTAAGTACTACTCGCTCCATTTCAAAATAAGCGTCATTCAGCAAAAATTACACTCATTAAGAAATCAATAAACATAATGTGTTAAGCTGAATTATATGTTGAAATTCATATATTAGCCTTCAATTTTCTGTGAGAGAGAAAAAAAATATAATATGAAATTTTTTAAAATATCTATATTTGTTAGATATTTTTTGAGAATTGAGCAATATTAAAGAGGACTGCAAGGATATTGGTGGAAACACTTATTTTGTGACAGAGGGAGTGTATAGTAAGCATTGCTCATGCTAGTTATTTGCTTGCCTTCTCTAGGAATTAATTTCAAGATTCACTTCATTCTTGACTTTGTTTCTAGAATCTGATTGAATATTATTTCAACAAGATGACAATCTTAATCATTTTTTTTGTTTTTAAAGTTAAAGCCAAATTCACCACTGGCTATATTGGATTGTGGTGCTAGGGGGTTTGGTAATGAGCATGGGGGTTTGGTAATGAGTACTGACCTTTCCCTATTTTTTATTTCAAAATCCAAAAGGTGATACACTTGAAGGAAGGGGATTATATGTTACCTTGCCTCCTCAAATTCTAATTGGGTGATGAACAATTCCATCACTACGCATCGACCTATGAAGCTCACAAAAGGCAATACTATATGTCATACCATTTACATATGACCCTAGTGCAAAATTAATAACTATACACAAAAATTCATTGTATATTTATGAATTATTAATCTAAAATCCAGTAACTGAATAAAATTCAGAACTCGGAAGCTTCAAATACTGGCTCTACCTCTATCATGTTTCCCATAAAAAAATAGCTAGCATATACGAATTAGTGTACATCATGAGGAAAGTTTAGATATGTATTTTGTCCAGTTCTAGTTCCACCAAACTTGTTCAAATATGCTGGTATAGATGATTGGGGATTTTGCTTCTACTACTGCCCCTATGGATATTGACATCTCCTTTAACTAGTCTATTTAGAAAGTAGCCTTATGGTTCATGTCCATCTTATATAGTCCTATAACCATATTTTGTAATGATTAGAAATCACAATACATTTTAGCTATTGGACAATCTGACAGTGTACTCTATCCCTAGCCAAATCATCTGCTACAGAATTTCCTTCCCTACACTAATGTTGAACTTTATAGTGATGGCTAAGGATAACTCTCCTATCCTTTTTATTATTAAAAGGAGCCACTATCTAATAACCGAAAGGTGAATACATGAATGACAGGAATATAAACTCTATCAGCCTGGTATCTTAAAGGTGAATTGATGACTAATTCTATACAATTGAGCTCAACAAAAACAGAACTAAAGGGAAGTGTGCACTTGATCCTACACCTAGATCAGTGATGCGGTTAGGAGTCCATTTTACACATATAGACAAAAAAGATAGAATCATGAATCTACGACTCAACATTAAGGAACTGCCTCCTCTTAACTTAACAACAATTACTTGCACTATACTTTTTTTAGAAAAAATATAATCCATCCACCCGAGCTTTCACCCCCGAGGTGGTGGGAGGTTTCGCATGACCTCTACCATGTATATTATTAAGCATAACCTTACACTAGAGGGGGGGGAGGGAGAGGGGGGGGGGGCATCATAAAACCTGACCTCGTTGGTAAAATACATAGGAAAAAAGTATCATCCAAACACTGAAAGCACACAAGAAAGGTCCGCTGATCAGTAAAGGATTCTAATACTAGAATCCTGAAATGTCAATTAACCTTAGCCAATCTTGGATCTTAATCTGAAGTTGGCCATACCAGCTTTATCCATTCTATAAACTCCTCTCACTGTTCGAGGGACTCCTTAGATAACCATCACTTCATGAGGTTCTGTCTGAGATTGAAGCCAATAGGGACTCCATATATTTGATGAAGTGGCCCTTTGAGAATCAAAAAAGAAAGGGCAAGTTACACATTTGCCCGGTCCCCCAAAAATAATTACATTCGCTGGCCAGATATACAAAATATATACATATATATATATATATACACGCTATTTTGTATAAAAAATGTACATTATGTTAATATTACAAAAAAAATATACATTTACTAGCTATTATTTTGGTGGTCTACTATGTATGTCAATTTCTCAAAAATAAATGCTCAATAATTTTCATATATATAACTGGATATACAACAAGAGCATCTGGATGGACTGATAACCCCAAATCTTCTGATAACCTTGTATGTAGGGATCCTTCTATTCAACATTTTATGCATTAAGAAGGATATCCTAAAAGGCATCATCTTTTGCCAAATCCCTCGTGATAGAAGAACTACCCTGCACTGTTCCAAGCAGTCTAACAAGAAAAAAAATTCATTATTTTAGGGAGTATAGAAAGCTTCATCAGTATTATTCTCATTTCCAAATGGTACCTCTTTTATATAAGAAATAAGGTTCATTGGAACGCTATAAATAAGCTTGTGAGTGTCAGATTCATTATCAAAGATAAAGTTCTTAACAGGAATTTTACAACTTCTATCTATATTCAATTTAACCCAATTCTTATCAGGCTTTGCCCATATGACAGAATACTTCTTAACCGACCATGAATTTTTGCCACAGTTGTTAAAATTAGTGATAAAAACATAAATTTAAAGTTTCTCTTTCTCATATTCCTAATTTCATCTTAAAAGTTTAACAACCGTCAATTAAACAGATAAAAATTGTGTGTCAGCCAATACATTTCGCTGTAAAAGAGTTCATTTACCTTCCCTCCAATTTCATAAATTACAAAATTGTTCTACAGGGTAATGAAGCTAATTGCTATTGAAAAAGAAATTGCCCCATAGGAAGAACCACAAGCTATAAAATGGAGGAAGCATTGTAACGTTGAGATCAAGGAAATTAAAAGGCATGTTGTTTCTGCTTTTGCAAAATTACCAAGGAAGTGAACAAAAAGTGAAGAGAAAAGTACAAAAAGAAAGGATTAATTATTTACAAAATTACAAGACAATAGAACTCAAGACTAAAATGGTGCCCCTGATAAAACAGGCATGGCAATCCCGTATGACATTTTCCTGCATAAAGAAAAAAGGATCTTAGCTGAATAAAACAAAAATACATATAATTAAATAACGTTTAATTGTGTAATTAAAAGATTATTATCACTATATCAGATTATTAAATGCGGATTATGGTTATTTATTAGTATTTCGTTTTCACAAAGTTTTGCTAATCCAATTAGCTTAAATTCGTGAATGGAAAAGAATGCAAGTCAAACATATGCAATCAACAATAATAAACGCTTGTCTTATGCAATCGAAAGTTGATAAATATATTACAGATTCGCCTTCTGGTACCCTTTATAAAACTTTAAAAAAAAAATTATGAAATCACAATTTTGGTTTCCAATTTTCTCCAATCACCAATAATTCAGCTAAAACTAAATACAAAAGGCTATTATATAAGTTAATATTCTTTCCGTTACATTTTATGAGATAAACATGACATGGAGTTTAATTAATAAGGATTTCTGAAACTTGTGTTTCAATTTATATGACATAGTTCGAATAACTTCTTTATTTTAACCTTGTATTCGGACATACAATTTTTAAGATTTTTGAAAACTAATTTACATACTTAGATACTACATTAAGTCACAAAAATTAACAATTTAAAATATTTAAAGGGCATACAGATAAAATACAGTCAAATTTTTTTCTTGTTTTGATTCTCGAAATTAGAACTATGTATAAATTGGGACGGAAAGAGTATATTGTAGTATTTGTGTGACTAAAATATTTCTGAAACATGTGATATTAAACATGTCATAATATTTTTATTCCTCTGTCTCATTTTATGTGTCAACGATACTACTTGAAAAGTCAAGAAAAAAGTTGAAATGTTTTTTGTCTGAATTCACTCTATAAATCGCGTCATATAAGGTATGACAGAACGAGTATGTTGACTGTAAAAGCCTGTCTAAGGATAAATGAAAATTTTAATTTCCAAACGATCACTTTTTTAACCTAATTAGTCTCCCATCCCGTCCCAATTTAAGTGTCTACTTTTCTTTAGGGTTTGTTCCAGAAGAGCGTTTCTTTCGAAAATTAGTAAGTTGACAAATCAAACATCATAAATAACAAGTTTATAATGACAAAATCCATTGGACATTTTAGTACATCAAACACATCTTTAATTTAGAACCACATGATTGAAAAGTCTCCCAATATTTGTTAAACCCATCAAACTAAGACAAACAGAAGAAGTAATTAAAAAGAAATATAGGATCACCTGAGAACGAAATGAGCAAGAAATATTAAAGAAGAACAACATAAAACCAGAGAGAAAGAAAAAGAAAGACAAAAACATGGAACCAATTTCTTACCAGTAACCATCGCCAAACCTTTTCGATGCTCGACCAGATTTGACGCTGTTTTTGGATGCTCTTTTATTGTCGGATTTTCCAACAGTCTTTTCATTGTAACTGTAACGATCAATGTCGGAAATAGTTTTGTCTTCGGAGATGACGTGGAGCATCGGTTTCCAATTCTCCGTTTTCTTTAATTTCCTTCTCTGAGAAATGACGTGGCTGTAGAGAAATATAGCAGAAGAAAAGTAAATCGGAGAAACGCCTGTTGCAAGAGATCATGCTTAAGATCGGAAGATTGTTAAAGAGGAAGTATGAAAGGAGAATTTGGTTATGGCCCCTCCACTTTCTTGAATTGGCTTGAATGACTTGATTGGGGTTGGTGGATTACAAATGCCTAATGTCGCTATATTTATCGTCTAGGGATCTCAGTAGATCCGATAAAAAGCTAAATCGTCTTTATCCTCTACAGGGAATATCTAGATTTTTTCTTTAGGATAATTATCCAGATCCACACTAGACTATCTAGATAATTCTATCCCTGACTATAAATATCTAAGTGTCTAGAATTTTGCAACATTCCTAAATACAATATATATCAAAGATATTATATTATAACTTTCTAGAAACTCTTTTAAATATATGATATTTTTTGTTCTTTATATATATATAGTAATTTTTGGAAGCTATCCCGAACTTGTCGTGGAAGAACTCGGACGAATCTTTTGGACGTGCCTTGGTGAAGATCTCGGCAATGTTTTCCGACTTCCCTTCTTCAAATGATGATGGTTTTTAATTGGGCCTCCAAAGAAACATGAATATGCCTTGATAAAATTTTCATCTGGTTGCCACTAATTCTTATTGGCCTTTGCGAACCATGAATCATCTTAAATGCTGAATTTTACATTCTTGAGTTTCCGGAACTTTCTCTTAGGATAATTGTGTTATGGAGAAACACTTGAGTCGGTGACGATCGACCATTAATTTCTATTCAGTAGGATATCCTTAGAATCCTTTTTCGGCTCCTCAATGAATTGTTTGTCGACGATCCGAGAACCATGTTTCTGTCTCTCCATATGAAATCGAATAACCATTTATTTGACCGCCGGCTTCTCCGTACACTTTCGGTAACGAGCTAGTGATTGAGTCGATATTGATTGGCCGGAAGACCTCGGACTTAAGAATGGTCACCCGTTTCATATATAGTTTTAGAACCTTCGTACTCGGGTTCTACTTGACATATCACGTCCGGACTTTTATTACTAATTTTAAGTCGCCGTTGATTTCCTCGATAAGCGACTACCCGTCACTAGTACGAACGTCATTGGAATCTTCTTGCTTTTTTGATGACAAGTGTCTTCCTTCTAACGTAATGGACCGTATTACTAATCCACGATCCGGCCCTCTTTCGAAATTGAGAGAATCATAGTCTCGGCTAAGCACCTTCCCCGATCTTAAGCTCTCTCGGTTTGAGCCAGTCGGCAAAATCTTTTTATGTGTCTACTTCACCACGTCGATAACATTTAATAGTCTTCTTGCCATTATTAGAAGACTCTTCCTTGTCTTGGCGAGCTTGACCCCTCGTGGAATTGAGAATGTGTCATCTCTCTTGAGCTACTTTGCTTTGGTCTTCCTAAAAATTCCTCTTGTAAGCTACGAAGCATTTCCTTCCCCTTCTTTGATAGACACACGCCATACGTTTGGCTAGTAGCTCTGTGATGACAACAAATTCTCAAACTCCTCGAGGATGGTTGACGTATTGAATTGATGTAACAAAAGGAATATATTAGACCACGAATGATAATTCTTCTCGTTCGTGCAAGAGATTTAATAAAGAAATCTACCGAACATAAGTTCTTAATCCTCAAAAAGTACTCGCAATAGAAAGATTACCTTGAGTGGTGTTCGCGATTCATTCTCCGTATTTAATAGTTCAAATCGAGGTCCTCCGTATGATTTGCACCTAATAATATGATCAAATAAGTTGTGAGAAATGGACCTCTTTAGGATGAACTCCGCTTCGCATTAATGTCCTTCCTTCTTGTATGCGTCGCTATTTTTAGTCAATAGGAGGACTTGTGTAACTACCATTAACAACATCCCACAAATCCTCTCCCCAAGGTATGACTCAATACGTGTCTTCATTACCAAAAATTCGATTCAACAACTCCGTCCCGATCCGTTAACACGGCCGCTCGAATCCATTTAGAGAAACTAGTTGAATCTACCCCTCGATCTTGAAATAAAATCCAAAAGCCAACTTGTGGCTATGGCTACGATACCGTGTAGAAAATATAGCGAAAGAAAAGTAAATCGGAGAAACTATACTAGCCCAAGATCGTAACTAAGATCGGAAGATTGACTAAAGAAGAGGAAGCTATGAAAGGAGAATTTGGTTATGGAAGAAAGACTTTCTTGAATTGGCTTGAATGACTTACAATTGGGGTTGGCTTGGCTTGATTACAAATCCTAATGTCACTCTATTTATACTTTGTCTAGGGATCTTTAGATATTATTACGGATACGTGTGAAAAAACTAATCATCTTTATCACTACCACTACTCACAGAATATCTAGATTTTCTTTAGGATAATTATCCGAGATCTACCTTTAGACTATTCTAGATAATTCTATCCTCGACTATAAATATCTAAGTGTCTAGAATTTCTAGACAATTCTAAATACAATATATATCAAAGATATTATATTATAACTTTCTAGAAACTCTTTTAAATATCTATGATATTTTTGTTCTTCCAAAAAATTTACTTTAATTTTTCACGGTGGCTACCGCCGGCCGATTTAGCTCCGGCGGTAGCCCCTCCACCGTCTTCTTGACGGTGGCGCCGCCACAACACGTCCTCAGTTCCGATAAAAACTTCATATTACAGGGTGTGTATATACAGACACAGTTGTGAATTCTGAAAACTAACGTGCAAGTTGCAACTATTGATGGTATTATATATATATATACACGGAGAAATGGATAAGGAATTGATGACGTTGCTTTTGGATTTGGATTTGGTTCCATTAAATATTTTGGTAAAGGATAATGATGAGTTTTTGGTATTCAATAGTTGCTTGATTTCGATCTTTCCACAATAAATTTCCTTATGTAACGAAATTTTTACGGTTAAAAGATAGTAAATTATATGCGGATGAAAGTATTTGAGATAAAAGTGACACATAAAAACGTAATGGTGACTAACAACTACAAAAAATCATATTAAGAGAAACTAGTAAATTAGTCCTCGCGCGATCATAAAAGCATAAATCATCGGCTTGACATCCACCTTTCATAGCTATTAGTGAGCCTTTCCATAAAGTGACCAAATAGACAAATTCAGAGATTCTTGGGATTCGCTAATAGTAATAGTCAAATATGGCTATTTTGGAATGATATAATAGATTGTAGTGTGGTAGAAGAAACTGACCAACAAGTTACTTGCAAAATCAATTGGATGGGCAACAATTTGATTATCACCTATGTATATGCCAAATGTGAAGCTGTTCTTAGAGAAGATTTATGGGATAGCTTGAGAGATGTTGCTGCAAAGTATAACTTACCTTGGTATATTGCTGGGGATTTTAACTGTATTACTGATCCTGCTGAGAAGCAAGGTGGTACTCCTCATAGAATGTCCAAAAGTCTTTCTTTCCTGCAATGCATCATGGAATGTGATCTGGTGGATCCAGGATACTCTGGATCCAATTTCACCTGGTGTAATGGATGGTCTCCGGATAAGAGAGTTTGGCAGAGATTGGATAGAGTTCTAGTTAATCACGAATGGATGAACCTATTTGATTCGACCTCGGTTGGGGAGTCTGATATTATCCTCTGACAACTATTGCTAACACAAATCGGAGAAATCATACTAAATATTTGATTCCTAGATTTATGGACCGAGGAGGAGAATTTCTATAAGACTGTGGAAAATGCTTGGAATATTGAAGTTCAGGGCTCAACTATGTGGAAATTCCACCTAAAGCTGAAAAATACTTGCAAGAAACTGTCTGAGTGGTCCAGAAACTCCGTGGGGAATATTTTTGACTAGGTTACTGATTTGGAAAAGAATGTGGCTGACATTGAAAGCAGGATCGTCATTGACAATTCTGAGAGTAATAGAGCTACTCTGAATTATACTAATGCTCTTCTTGTCAAAGCTTACAAAAACGAAGCCTACTGGAAACAAAAATCAGGAATCTAACGGTTTGTGGAAGGAGAAGTCAACTCCAAATTCTTCCACTATATTGTCAAAGGCAGGAAAAAGACACTATCACTAAATAAGATGAGGAAAGAGGATGGAAGCTGGATTGAAGGCGATGAAGACATTGCTAATGAAGCTGTATCCTTTTTTGCAAATCAATTCTCCAAAGATAATTCTACTACTGACTTTTCTAGTCTTAATTGCATTCCTAAAGTACTAAATGACTATGATAATGAACGTCTCACTGCCAATCCAACTATGGATGAACTGAAAGATGTGGTTTATTCCACGAGTTCCCACAGTGCTCCTGGCCCTGATGGGATCTCAGGGAAATTCTATCATAGTTGTTGGGAAATCATAAAAGATGATTTGCTACTAATGGTTCTTGATTTTTTTTGCAGGTAATCAGATTCCTAAGGCCCTCACTCATACTTGTCTAATACTTATTCCAAAAGTAGACAATCCTCAGACTTTTACTGAACTAAGACCTATTAGTCTTAGTAATTTTTCAGTCAAGATCCTTTCAAAATTAGTTAATCAAAGACTCAGTTGGCTCATGCACAAGCTGGTCTCACCTAATCAAACAGGCTTCATCAAAGGCAGATCAATCACAGACAATATCATGTTAACCCAAGAGATGGTTCATAACATCAACAGAACCTCTCCACATGGCAATGTGGTGCTTAAATTGGACATGACTAAAGCATATGATAGGGTTTCCTGGGATTATCTTTGTAGAATACTTAGACAATTTGGGTTCTCTGAGAGATGGATTGACAGTGTTTGGAGACTCATCACTAATGTCTGGTATTCTGTCAATATTAATGGCACTAGACATGGTTTTTTCAACTCCACTAGAGGCATCAAACAGGGAGATCCTCTTTCCCCCTCTCTCGTTATTATAGGAGCTGAATTGTTTTCCAAAATGATGGACTCTTTAACTCAATCAAATTTTATTCCATTTTCCATAGATAAGAATGGCCCTAATATCTCTCATTTATGCTATGCAGATGATACTATCTTATTCTCTTCATGTGATCCCCAATCTCTAGAGCTGCTGATGACTAAATTGGGGAAATATGAAGAGGTTTCTGGACAACTTATCAACAAGAGAAAATCTGGATTCTATGTGACTTTTAAAGAAGATGACCCCAGGATCAATATTATTAAAGGGATCACTAGTTTTAATCATTGCTAGTTCCCTATGATCTATCTCGGATGCCCTATTTATGTTAGGAGGAAAAAAATTGTTTATTTGATACTATGGTGGCAAAAGTTGCTAAAAGGCTACAAGGATGGCAAGGAAAACTTCTTTCTTATGGAGAAAGGCGGTCCTTATTAAATCGGTGCTCCAAGCTCTTCTACACATTTATTATCTACGCTGTATATCCTCCCAAGACTGCTTTGGAACAGATAGAGATGATCATTGCCAAATTTTTTTAGGGAATGGATGGAGACAGAAAGAAGAAACATTGGTGCTCTTGGAAGGACTTATGTTTCCCAATCAATGAAGGAGGTGTAGGTTTCAGATCCCTTAGGGATATCTGTAATACTTTTTCAGCAAAATTGTGGTGGAAATTCAGGACTCAAGACGCTATCTTAAAATCATTTCTTGAGGCCAAATACTGTAAAAGATATCACCATGTTGCTAAGAAATGGGCTTATGGACAATCTCACATATGGAAGAGGCTCATGGATAGCAAAAAGGTGTGGAACCTTCTATTCTATGGAAAATAGGCAAAGGAGAGACATCTTTTTGGTGGGACAATTGGGTGATCTTGGTCTTGTGCACACTAGTTCGAGAATCAAAGAACTCCTATAAAAGCTATGGTCAAGGATTTCTATAGGGGTAATACCTGGAATATTGTGAAACTCAGGAGGATTTTACCTCAAAGTGTAATCAACTCTATTATCACCATTGAGTTTGACACTGAGAGACAGGATTTGCCTATCTGGACTCCTGATCTTACGTGGAAATTCGATGGCAAAAGCCGCAGCAAATTGTGAGAAGGAAAAGAGAATCAACACTTGTTAGCTCAAAGACTTGGCACAGAAGAGTTCCTTTTAGGATCTCTTTCTTCTTAATGAGGGCTTTACAAAATAAGATCCCCTCGGATGATGCAGTGAAAGGTTTGGAATCTACCTTCCTTGTATTTGTAATTGTTGTCCAATTCATAAAATAGAGACCACTGAACACCTCTTGAGTGAAGGACAAATTGCCAAACAAGTATGGGAATTCTTTTGCAATACATGTGGTATTGGTTTGGTTCAGGGATAAATAAGATTGTCAACTATGAAATGGTGGATAGCTCAAGGCAAGAATGAAGTTCACTCATGTATTCTTCAGTGTATACCAATTATTATATCTTTGGGAAGTCTGGAAAAACAGGTGTAGGGCTAGGTTTGAAGAAAAGAAGATGTCATCTTGGTACATTATTCAACAAGTCAACCATCTTATTTCTTTAATTCTCAAAGCACAGTTCCCTGATCTGCAACTTCCTAGTTCTTGGTTGGAGAAATGTAATTTGGTGGAAAAGCTCAGACATAACTCACTCTCAGGCAGTGTACTGGTATAAACCCAATTTTAATTGGGTCAAGCTCAATGTGGATGGTTGTAGTAAAGGAAATCCAGGTTTAGCTAGAGTAGGAGGCATCGTCGAGAGATCACGAGGTATAATGAGTCATGCCTTTCTTTGAATTTTATAGCAATGCGGCAACAATATGGGAGGCGTTAGCCATTTGGAAAGGGATTAACATATGTAAGGATAATGGTTTCGGAATGTTATGGTGGAATGCGATTCTCTTACGGTCGTTAACATGATCAAAGAAAAGCTAAAACCACCACAGCGCAACTAGCGAGATTATTGTTAAGATTCAGAGATTAACTAGACATGGTGATTTTGAGTTCAAACATATATACAGAGAGAGGGAAATTCTACGGCGGACCTCTTTGCTAACTTGGGAGAAGACTCAAAAACTTCTACTATCTTCTTTGAAGCTTCCTCCTTCTTGCTAAGGTTAGAGCTTGATGAAGCTAGAACTTGATGGGCTCCCAAATTTCAAATTTAGAAGCAAAAGAAATAAATTCATATCGAATGGTAGCTAACTTGTTTGAATTTTTGTGGCACCTCTTGATGTACTTAGTATCCTTTTACTGGTTGTTTCAACCAAACAGTAGAGGCAATACTAATCAGCGCTTTCAGCTAAATATTAGTATACAAATGGGAAATAGGATGGATTTATCCAACCTCCACTATGTAAATGAGACTAAAGTCTATGTCCTCCTCCGTGTAATTATGATTTTTGGTAAATATACAGGTTGGAGTCATGCCTAACTCTTTCATCATAAGGATGGAACTCTTGGAAAAAAAGAATTATTGAAAAAATCAATTATCACGCCCCGAACCATGGCTTGGGAGTAACACGGTACTCGGTGCCTGACTGCATGTGACCGAACGAACCACATGGCTTGGTGAATCATCATGAGGCATACATGAGCGGAAATATAACGTGAAGTGCATGATGAGCTTTTATAAAACATAGTAAGTAATAATATTAAACATAAGTACTTGATTAAGTCATGAATGCGGAGCAATATCATAAATGAGCCAACCGGCTAACCAACTGCGAGTCTAACATGACACTTGTCTTGTCTGCGAAACCTACAACATGGTGCCGAAACACGTAACACATACAACCGGGATAAGGCCCCCGACATACCTTTAGATAGAAACTAAATAAGAAAGACAATGCCTAAACCGAATGAGATGGAGCTCGCCATAAGGCCGGTACGTGCGGATCCTAATGAGCGAAGCGTCGTCCTGTAAATCCGTACTGCGTCGTGAAATGCGGGCCCAGGGCAATAAAAGGGGACGTCGGCCACATTGAATGTCTTGGTATGTAAAACATTGAAAGAATTAACATGGGACATGAAAATAACATAACGAGAAATTTGAAACATGATCATGAACATGAGTACATATACGTATATAACATGTGTAAAGTATCGTGAGTAGGGGGGGCGGAAAA
>NC_081349.1:43030884-43099780 GCF_029784015.1 Lycium ferocissimum
ATAGTTGCTTGATTTCGATCTTTCCACAATAAATTTCCTTATGTAACGAAATTTTTACGGTTAAAAGATAGTAAATTATATGCGGATGAAAGTATTTGAGATAAAAGCTGACACATAATAACGTAATGGTGACTAAAAACTACAAAAAATCATATTAAGCGAAACTAGTAAATTAGTCCTCGCGCGATCATAAAAGCATAAATCATCAGGCTTCAACATCCACCTTTCATAGCTATTAGTGAGCCTTTCCATAAGGCTGACCAAATAGACAAATTCAAGAGATTACTGGGATTCACTAATGCATATGCCAACTGTAATAGTCAAAAATGGCTATTTTGGAATGATATAATAGATTGTAGTGTGGTAGAAGAAACTTACCAACAAGTTACTTGCAAAATCAATTGGATGGGCAACAATTTGATTATCACCTATATGCCAAATGTGAAGTCGCTTCTTAGAGAAGATTTTAAGGATAGCGAGAGATGTTTGTCGCAAAGTATATCTTACCCTGGTATATTTGGTCGATTTTAATTGTATTCGATCTGGCCGGAAGCGTGGTACTCATAATAATGTCCAAAGTCTTCTTTTCCCCCGCATCTGTGCCGAATGTTTGAATGTGATCTGGTGGATCCAGGATACTTTGGATCCAATTTCACCTGGTGTAATGGATGGTCTCCGGATAAGAGAGTTTGGCAGACATTGGATAGAGTTCTAGTTAATCATGAATGCATGAACCTGTTTGATTCGACCTCGGTTGATCACCTAATAAGGACGGTCCGATCATTCTCTTTGTCCTAACTATTGCTAACACACAAATCAGAAATCATACTAAATATTTGCATTCTAGATTTATGGACCGAGGAGGAGAATTTCTACAAACATGGAAAATGCTTGGAATATTGAAGTTCGTGGCTGAACCATGTGGAAATTCCACTTAAAAGTGACCGAAAATACTTGCAAGCTGTCTCAAATGGTAGAACTCCGTTGAATACTTTTGACTGTGTTATCGATTTTGAAAAGAATGTGGGCGACATTGAAAGCGGGATCTTCATGTGATTAACCCGAGGTAATAGAGCTACTTTCTGAATTATACTAATGCTCTTTGTCAAAAGCTTACCAAAAACAAGAAGCCTTGGAAACAAAAATCGTGAATCCAATGGTTTGTGGAAGAGAAAGTCAACTCACCTCTTTCTTCCACTTATTGTCAAAGCAGGAAAAAGAGACTATCGCTAAATAAGATGAGGAAAGAGGATGGAAGGCCTGATGAAGGCGATGAAGACATTGCTAATGAAGTCGTATGTCATTTTTTGCAAATCAATTTCCCGAAGAGACTCTACTACCACTTTTCTAGTCTTAATTGCATTCCTAAAGTACTAAATGACTATGATAATGAACATCTCACTGCCAATCCAACTATGGATGAACTGAAAGATGTGGTTTATTCCATGAGTTCCCACGATGCTCACGGCCACCACGGGATCTCGGCAAAATTGCATCTGGATTGTCAGAAATCATAAAAGATGATTTGATACTAATGGTTCTTGATTTTTTTGCAGTGTATTGATTCCTAAGGCCCTCGCTCATACTTGTCTAATACTTATTCCAAAAGTAGACAATCCTCGGACTTTTCTTAATTTAACCAAGACCTATTAGTCTTAGTAATTTTTCTTAAATTTTCAACATCCTTTGAAATTAGTTGAATCAAAGACTCGGTTAGCCCATGCAACCTGTCTCTCCTAATCGAAACAAGCTTCATCAAAGGCGAGATCAATCAGATAATATCATGTTAACCCAAGAGATGGTTCAACACATAACCTCTCACATGGCAATGTGGTGCTTAAATTGGACATGACTAAAGCATATGATAGGGTTTCCCGGGGATTATCTTTGTAGAATACTTGAACAATTTGAGGAGAGATGGATTGACAAAGGTTTGGAGACTTCACTAATGCGAGCATTTTGTCAATATTAATGGCACTAGACATGGTTTTTCAACTCCACTAGAGGGCATCAAACAAGGAGATCCCTCTTCTTTTCCCTCTCTCGTTATTATGTGAGTCGAATTGTTTTCCAAAATGATGGACTCTTTAACTCAATCAAATTTTATTCCATTTTCCATGTATAAGAATGGGGTCTTAATATTCATTGCCATGCAAGAAGGATACTATCTTATTCTCGTTCTTACGTGATCCCAATCTCAAAGGTCAAGACTAAATTGGGGAAATATGAAGAGGTTTTGGACAACTTATCAACAAGAGAAAAATCGATTCTATGTGCTTTCAAAGAAGATGACTCTGTGATCAATATTATTAAAGGGATCACTAGTTTTAATCATTGCTAGTTCCCTATGATCTATCTCGGATGCCCCATTTATGTTGGGAGGAAAAAAATTGTTTATTTCAATAATATGGTGGCAAAAGTTGCTAAAAGGCTACAAGGATGGCAAGGAAAACTTCTTCTTACGGAGGAAAGTGGCCCTCATTAAATCGCGTTCCAAGCTCTTCCTCTACATTTATTATCCGTCGATATCCTCAAGACCTCGATTAGGAACAGATAGAGATGATCATTGCCAATTATTTTGGGGAATGGATTTGAGATGTAGAAGAAGAAACATTGGTGCTCTTGGAAGGACTTATGTTTCCCAATCGATGAAGGAGGTGTAGGTTTCGCATCCCTTAAGGATATCCTCGAATACTTTTTCAAAGAAATTGTGGAAATTCAGACTCAAGACGCTATCTTAAAATCATTTCTGAGGCCAAATACCGTAAAAGATATCGTTCCTAAGAAACGTGGCTTATGGACAATCTCACATATAAGAGGGGCTCATGGATAGCAAAGTTGCGGAACCTTCTATTCTATGGAAAATCTACAGGTTGAGAGGCATCTTTTTGGTGGGACAATTGACTCGATCAAGGTCCTATTGCACACCTAGTTCAATCAAAGAACTCCTATAAAAGCTATGGTCATGATTTCTATAGGGGTAATACCTGGATATAGGAAATCTCGTGAGGATTTCACCTCAAAGTGTAATCAACTCTATTATCACCATTGGAGTTTGACACCGAGAGACAAAGGATTTGCCTATCCGGACTCCCCCGATCTTACAGTGAAATTCAGCAAGAAACTCGTGCGTATCATGAGAGAAGAAAAGAGAATCAACACTCTGTTAGCTCAAAGACTTTCAATACGAAGAGTTCCTTTTTAGATCTCTTTCTTCTTAACGCAGTGGCTTTTACAAAATAAGATCTCGGACGATGTAGTGAAAAGGTTTGGAATCTACCTTCTTCTATTTGTAATTGTTGTCCAATTCATAAAATAGAGACCACCGAACACCTTCGAGCGAAGGACAAATCGCCAAACAAGTATGGGAATTCTTTTGCAATACATGTGGTATTGGTTTGGTTCAGTGACAAACAAGATTGTCAACTATGGAAATGGTGGATAGCTAAAGGCAAGAATGAAGTTCACTTATACATTCTTCAGTGTATACCAATTGTTATATGTCAAAGTCCGGAAAAATAGGTAGGCTGTGTTTCAAGAGCAGATGTCATCTTGGTACATTATTCAACAAGTCAACCATCTTATTTCTTTAATTCTCAAGTGACAGCTTCCCTGATTCAGAACTTCCTAGTTCTTGGCTGAGAAATGTAATTGGGTGGAAAAGGTCGTACCCATAACTCACTCTCAGCAATAGTATCGTATAAACCCAATTTGCATGGTCAAGCTCACCGTGGACGGTCAGAAAGGAAACTGGCACCACTGGAGTGAGAGGTATCATCAGAGATCATGAGAGGTAAGTTTGTCATGCCTTTGCCGAATTTTACGGGCAATGCGGAAGAATAATACGGCCGAGGCGTCGTTACTTGGAAAGCGGATTAACATATGTGCGGATACAGCTGTGAATCTCCATTCTCTTACGATCGTTAGCATGATCAAAGAAAAGCTAAAACCACCCCCGGCAACTAACCGAGATTATTGTTAAGATTCAGATTAATTACATGGTGATTTTGAGTTCAAACATATATACAAGAGAGGGAAATTCTACAAATGGGACCTACTTGCTAACTCGGGAGAAGACTAAAACTTCTACTATCTTCACCCAAGCTTCCTCCTTCCTCAAGTACAAGTTAGAGCTTTAATGAAGCTAGAACTTGACGTGGCTCCCAAATTCTAGATTTAGGAGCAAAAGAAATAAATTCATATCCAATGGTAGCTAACTTGTTTGAATTTTTGTGGCACCTCTTGATGTACTTAGTATGCTTTTACTGTTGGTTTCAACCAAATAGTAGAGGCAATACTAATCAGCGCTTTCAGCTTAATGTTAGTATACAAATGGGAAATAGGATGGATTTATCCAACCTCCACTCATGTAAATGAGGCTAAGGTCTATGTCCTCCGTGTAATTATGATCTTTGGTAAATATACAGGTTGGAGTCAAGCTTTAACTCCTCCATCATAAGGATGGAAGTCTTTGAAAAATTTATTGAAAAATCAATATACTAATAATTATTTGAAACTAAAGTTTTCATATTAAGAGAAGTTATTTTAGTATAACTTTCCAGTTTCCCTCCTTAAGTTAATCTTTTTGTTAAATTCTTAAGACCTGTTAGTAGAGGGACGAAACACACCACTTTATTGATTATAGTCAAATTACTTGGTTAAATGTAAGGGAATATCAAAAATAAAATAAAAATGTCTAATTCTTTAAGGACCACAATCTCTCTCTCTCTCTCTCTCCCTCCCTTTATATATATATATATATATATGTTTAGGAAAAGACATCTGCAAATGATTTTGCTCGTTATCTGTTTTTTGTGCACAAAGAGTAATTACTATCATATTATCTACTTCCTCCGTTTCAAATTATCTCTCATAATTTTCTAAAAATAGTTGTATCAAATTATTTGTCGTTTTAAAACTTCAAGATAAATTAACTAGTATTATTTTCCATTTTCACCCTTAGTAATTATTGTTTTTTAAGACAACAAACACCTCAATTATGGATTGATGTTACGATTTTTCAATATTTCAAGAACATTTGAGTGCAAAGATATAAATGTACATTCTATAAACATAATTTAAAAAAAAAAAAAAGTAAAAGAGAGAATAAGTCTGAAGAATTGAAACACGGGAGCCATTAAGATGGCCTCAAATATTGTTAGAGTGGGTTAGGATCCCACATTGGATGGGGAATGTACCGTTAGTTTGTTTATATGGACTTAGGCAATAAATATCCCCTCGCCAGCCACAAGGCTGAAGTAGCCAACATCCATTTTCTTACATGTGATCGTAGTGCATGTCCATCCTGATTCATTGTTTCCGATGTTGGGCCCGCCGTCTTATATTGTTCGGGGCCTTCGATGTCCCGGGGGGGGGGTTGGAGTCCCATATTGTCAGGATGGGTTCTAGTTCCTCTCTTATATGGTGCTGGTCAATCCTCCACCATAAGCCAAGAACCATCCTCGCCTGGGGCTTTCGCCCAGCTTGGTTCGAGCGCAAGGTGGTGTTAAAGTGGGTTAGAGTCCCACATCGCTTGCGAATGTTCTGGTCCGCTTATACGATAACTTAAAAACAATCCTCCCCACGGTACTAGCCTTCCTTTTCGTAAAGATTTTCGAGATTCATTTTTCTTTAAAAATATGAAACCTCTCCTTACACTTAAGGGATGACTTTTGGTTTTCTTATTATAAAAGGGCTCACAATAAATGGAAAGACAATTTGAACTTCCTCGCAATCGAATCTCTTATTGTACCCGTTTCCTTGTAGTCTTTTTCATTTATTTGAATCTCTAACCTTTGGAATGTCCATTTTTTCAGTTTCCAATAATTATTACACATATCCTTCTTTCATTTTGAATTTATTTATTAAAATTATGAGTGGACGCTGAACTAAATTCATCAATATTCTGGTTTCATCTTTGACAAACAGCACTCATCTACATCTTTCAAATCAGGCAAACTTAATTTTTTCATGTTACTTTTTATTTGAGCATGGCTAATTTTATAATTTTTTCTTTTATTCATCCCAATCATTTTTTCATAAACGATAGTTAGATAAGATCTTACATCCTATAGTTAGATAAGATCTTACTTCCCTATTTTAATCAAGGGAAAAGATCTTACCCCTCAACTTTCATGTATTGTCGATATTTACCCTCCACTATACTATTTGGCAAGTTTACCTCTACCATATTGTACTATCTAGCCAAATCTACCCCTACTGTTAAACCATCCAGCCAAATTTACCTCTACCATAGTTATTTGTTAAACAATATTTTTCAATGAAAAATGGACATTTCACTAAGAAATTGACATCAATAGCAACAATTGGCCCAGTAACTAACAAATGGACATCAATAGCAACAATGTAAACGATTTTTCATCAATCTATTTACGCCACAGGACCCAAATGGGCTAACCATGTAGCAGTAAGCACAGCTACAGCACCCAATTGTTGCACTAAAACGCTATGCTGTCGAAGTTGGTCCGGTTCCTTGGGCCGCGAGCTTATAAAACTGGCGTCACAATTAGCACTTTCCGCCAACGCCCCATTTCCACCATCCACGGTCTTTTGAAAGTCTCCAGACTGTAAAATTTTCCCAGTTTGGTTGAACAAATTCGCGCAATTTAAATAGTGAAAGGCGCACGATTGTAATCTCGTTACCATAGCCCCTTTGGCATTATGTTGAAGCTGATTAACCAAATCCAATGTCTGCCTCGCGCTTTTCTCTGAAAAGTCTATCGCGATTTGGCATAGACCAACAAGATCCGCGTTACTTGAACGCGGATCAGAATTATAAGCTTGTAGACATAAAGAAGGATTAGGTGACTTTGAACAAATCAAAGAGATTGGATATTTGCTCCTTGCGTGCGCATTATACATGCCTTGTATAACTAGAAATGTCAACAATAAAACTTTGTTAAAAGAAAATGCCATTTCTATGGCTTTTTTGTATCCGCTTGAACATTCTATCACAGTATTTATAATTCATTTCGTTTATGGATTCTATTAAGGTATGATCATTAGTAGAATATGGAGGACAAAGATAAAAAGGAAAAGTTTTAACCAGATATTTATGAGCTCGAATACTATAGGAAGTTTTTGAAGATTTTGTGATTGAATTTCCAATTTTGAATTGATTGCGTTAGGATTCTTATTATTCACTCGCTTAAATACCAATGGGTTTTCTATTTTCGCTACTACTTCATTAAAGATTAATTAGGAAAATAGATGATGTATTTAAACTAGAGTTTTGTTACAAATAATCATGCAAATTGAGAAATATCAAAGTGCTCATTTTTTTTTAAGGGGAATCGTGTACCCCTACACGATTTGAAAAAAAAAACTTTGCAAATTGTGTAGGGTACACGATTTGCCTTGTATAATTTTTTAAAAAAAGAAAAAAATAGGAGATGGAAACAGACGGGAGCCGTTACAACTTTGGGTAAATCGTGTAGCAAAGGACCCCTTTTGGAATTTTTGGTTGAAAAAGGTGTCATTTAGGCGCCAGACTCTAAAGATTAATGTTGCTAAGCTTTTCTTAAAAAATTCACATGATACCTTAAGTTCGTTTATTCTTTTATTTTCTTTCTATTTCATAATTTTCGAGTTTTTTCCTTAATTAGTTTATTGCTCGATTTTTACCTTATTAGATGGGAACCTTCAACAGTAACAAGAAGTATAACTATAGAAAAAAAATTCTTAACTTTTTCATTGGTGGAAAAAGCAACAATTTTAACTTGTCTAGTGCTATAGAAAAACTTGAATAATAGTTGATGCTAGGGGTGTACATGGACCAGGTTGGTTCGGATTTTTCAAATACCAAACCAAACCAATTGTGTCGGGTTTTTAAATTTATAAACCAAACCAAACTAAAAAAGTCAGGTTTTTCAACCTCGGATTTTTTGGTTTTCTCGGGTTTTTTGATTTTCTAGGGTTTTCTCGAGTTTTCTCGGAAAAGTCATCATACAAAATCTATAACTTTTACTTCAAATATTTCTTTATTCCTAGTAAGATACAGCTATGTTTTAAGGTGTATCTTAAGAAAATAACACAAAATGTGAGATGAGTGATGAATTATAATAAAATATTCAACAAAAAAGATAATGAAATTGCATAAAATAAATATTGTTAACTAATAAGCCATAGTGAAAATGATCATAATCTAAAAATACTAGCTCATGCTAAAATAAGTACGGCTAATGGTATAATTACATGACAAAGAAAAAGATAAAATAAATTATGTATTTTCACTATCTAAACCAATCAAAATTAACGAATAGATATCCAGCATTATTGTCATTGTTAGTATTAGAATTGAATTTCTTTTGTTAGCATTAGTATTGATTTGGACTTTATTTGAGTTACTAACATTTATGGGTTATAAAACTTATTGGATCATTCAAAATTCTAAGTCTAAGCTTAAAATAATATGTTAAAAGACCGAAAACTATGAAAAGTTTTAAAAAATATTTATAAATTACATTACAAATAAATATTTTTATGTATAAAATATTTTTAAAAAGTGTATACATGTAGTATCGGGTTGGTTGATTTTTTTTTCCAATACCAAACCAAGTCAAACCAAACCCCTAGTCCGATTGTTTTCTCGATTTGACTTGAATTATCGATTTAGTGCAATTTGTCGGTTTTCTTTGTACACCCTTAGTTGATGCAATAGAACTTCGTCCTTACCGAATTGGAAAAGGACGAATTTTGCTCGGCACTGTTATGGATAAAAGTCAATGGAGTGAAACTTTTAGCTCAAACTAGGCTGAGGCGGATCTAAGATTTAAATTTTAGGGGTTCAATATCTTAAATTTTTAGCACTAAACCATCCAAACCAAACCAATTTTGGTTGATTTTGTTTTTTCCAATACCAAACCAAGTCAAACCAAACCCCTAGCTCGATTGTTTTCTCGATTTGGCTCGAATTATCGATTTAGTGCGATTTGTCGATTTTCTTTGTACACCCTTAGTTGATGCAATAGAACTTCGTCCTTACCGAATTTGAAAACCATGACTTTTGCTCGGCGCTGTTATAGAATGGATGAAAGTCAATGGAGTGAAACTTTTAGCTCAAACTAGGTAGAGGCGGATCTAGGATTTAAATTTTAGGGGTTCAATATCTTAAATTTTTAGCCCTAAACCATTATATTTCTAAAGTTATGGGTTCATATCTAATATTTTTTGTAATTTTAATAAATTTTTACACAAATTTATACCCGCATTGAAAGTTTGGGGTTCAATTGAACCCCAAGTTACAGTGCTCCATCTGTCTCTGAAACTAGGCATAGTACACAAATGCCTTTGAGAATAAGCTTATATTAAAATTTCCTCCAAAAATAATTAAGTTATTTCAGATTTTAAATAAAAAAAATTATTTCCTAATTTCTTACTTTCGTTCCCAATTCTATTTTTGTGGGCCACTTTTTAGTTCTCACAAACTAGGGTCTCCCTCGACCGGAAGAAAACAAGTTTGTTTTAGGGGAAAATACATAACCCCCCCCCCCCCCCCCAAACGTATACTCGGATTAATTATAACGCACCAACCTTCGCGTGCGACCTATTACCCCCCCCGCCTTACTTTTTTGTATTTTTGGTACTTTTTTCTTATCGACATGGCACAATCAAAATTTAATGCCCAGTTGCACACTCTCCGCCACATTGGCGCCACGTCACTGCCACTTTTCCTTTTTTTTTTTTCATTTGATTTTTCTTTTATTAATTATATTTACACTAATTAACCTCTAATTAACCATTAAACCCTCCATTAATTTTGTCTTCTTCATCACTAAACCCTTCTTCATTTCAAGAAATCCATCAACCCATTTTCTTCCTCCATTAACACACACACATTCAACCCATTTTCTTCCTCCATTAACACACAAACACACACATTCAACCCATTTTCTTCAAAATTAACAATACATTCAACCTATCTTTCCTCCATTACACACACACACATTATTTCTTTTATCAATTATAAATATCTTTTCAAGAAATCAACCCATATTTTTTCCTCCATTAACACACACACATTCAACCCATTTTCTTCAAAATAAACAATGAAGAAATTGCACGAACCGCCCTTCAAATGGACCGGTTGCTCTTCCGTCTCTTCAGTTGCTCAAAAATATTTATTGTTTACACGAATTGCCCTTCAAATGGATTGTTGTATCTGCCCTTCATTGTTTACAAAATAAACAATGAAGAAATTGCACGAATTGCCCTTCAAATGGACTAGTTGCCCTTCAATGTGTGTGTGTTCATGGAGGAAGAAAATGAGTTGAATGTGTGTGTGTTAATGAAGGAAGAAAATGGGTTGGTTGATTTCTTGAAAAGATATTTATGATTGATGAAAGAAATTGAATGTGTATGTGTTAATAGAGGAAGAAAATGGGTTGAATGTGTGTTGTTAATTTTTAAAAAATGGGTTGAATGTGTATGTGTTAATGGAGGAAGAATATGGGTTGGTTGATTTCTTGAAAATAAGCTTTTTATGATTGATGATGAAATTGAATATGTGTGTGTTAATGGAGGAAAATGGGTCGATTGATTTCTTGAAATGAAGAAGAAGAAGAAGAAGAAGAAGAAGAAGAAGAAGAAGAAGAAGACGTGGCAGTGATGTGGTGCCAATGTGGCGGAGAGTGTGCAACACTCTCCACTGTGCAACTGGGCATCAAATTTTGATTTGTGCCATGTCAGCCGAAAAAAGTACAAAAATACAGAAAAAATAAGGCCAGGGGGGTAATAGGTCGCCCGCAAAGGTTGGGTGCATTATAATTAATCCGAGTATACGTTTGGGGGGGAGGTTATGTATTTCCCTTGTTTTAGCAATAACGTCTAGAATTTGCTTCCACTTGTAATTTGTGTAGACTTTTATGCATGAAGGCAGTATATATATGAACAAACGAAACAAAAGAAAGCAAAAACAATTTAGAGCGTTTTCTTTATCAATTAAACTGAAAATCAAATCATTAAACACCCTAAACCGATTAACTGAAAACTGATAACGAATATGTTATTGGTTTGATTATTAGTTTAGCGTGGTTACAAACAAAAAATCAATAAACTGAATCAATAATACACAAAATCGGACAGAACTAACCGATAACAGCCACTAACAGATGTTTATTCTTGGACTACGCTGTTGTCTGCCTGTACTAAGTTAGGGTAAGTTGGGTATGCTTGTCAAGTGTTTGATGAAATTGCACAGAGGAATTTAGTTGTTTGGAATGCAATGATTGTTGGGTGTAGTCATTTAGAATGAACTTGACGCATTACAGTAAAGTAACAGCCATAGCTAAAAGTGTATACGGTAAAAACCGGATCAATGTATGACCAGTAAGTCCGGAACCGGAGGTAAGTCCAAGTGAACACCAAGCCGGGTACAGCTAACCCGAGAGGGATAAAAGTGTGTCTGTTGGTCCGGATACGTCGCCCCAAAACCAGCGTGTCCGTTGGTCCGTGTATGCTGATCCAAAATCAACGTGTCCGTTGGTCCGGTTAACTGGTTGCGATATTACCACGCATCCGGAGACCATTTTGTCATTTTGTACTGACAACCGTACGGGTGTCAGACCGTACGGTCTTACCTTATCCTTTTGGGGTTTCTTTATTCTAACAGGCTTTGTATTGTAAAGAAGGCCCATGAGGCAAACCCATAAATAAAGGACATTGTCCCACTTTTGGTGGTTAGTTTTTTTTAGATCTCAACATTGTAATAGAAAAATATATAAAAGCTCTCTCTCGCTCTGATTTTAGTCCGAATCAGTAGTGTTCTTTATCTTTGCTTAGCCATTCAACATAATATATTGCTATATATATGTATATACCATATATCAATATACTTATTCACGACATTAGTACACATACGTATATATATATATATATATATATATATATATATATATATATATATATATATATATATATATATATATATATATATATATATATATTATAACAAACGAATCCATACACATTTCATATCCACCAAAATAGATTAAAATTCATTCACATATCCTATACCTCACTTATAAATTCAATTGTTACTGAAATTCGGGTAACAAATGTTTGGCGCCCACCGTGGGGCTAGGATAATAGTGATTTTTTAATCATTGCTTCTTCCTTCTTTCACCCGTTGATTGAGGAATCTGCTAGTTTTCGCAAAAAACGGACAAAATGGCAAACAACGGACAGTCTGGTCATGTCAACAACAACAAAATTGTGGCTGAAAATGAGAACAACAGTGGGTTACGAAACCCACTTGCAAATCCAGCCTACCCCAATGCTGTGGACTCGAGAGAGGGCCTCAATCGGCAGAATATCGGCCCAACCTGGAGAACGCCGCCCTTTCGGCCACCGATCCCCTGAATACTCATAACTCAATTACTTTGTCCGGGGCTCAAGGCCGGAAAACACCGACTACTTCTGATGAGATTAACTTACGTTTAATATTTGAAATGTTGCAGGAACAAGGGACTGCCATAGCCGAACAGGGGATTGCAATAGCTCAGCTGCAGAGCAAAAATAACAAGGCAGCCCCGATAAGGTCAAAAGGAGTCACTGAACCAAGGAGGGATGAAACACAAATAGTCGAGAGTAATGGATCTGGAGCCGGATCGTCCACTGAAGTTCTGAAGATGCCCGAAACCTTGGCAAAGCGGGTAGATTCAACAGAGAAGAGGATGGAAACGTATAACTCTTGGGTGGATCAGATATCAGGGGCTCCGCCTATTCTCGAAAGGGTCGGATTCAAAGAGGTACATTCAAAGGCCTTTCCTTCAAGCGCGGCTCCGAAGTTGATCCCGAAGAGGTTCAAAAATGCCGTTCTGATATCCGAAATACGACGGCACAATGGACCCACAAGAGCACGTGACTTCGTATACCTGTGCCATAAAAGGCAATGGCATCAAAAAGGATGAAATTGAGTCCGTGTTGTTGAAAAAAGTTTAGGGAAACCCTATCGAAAGGAGCTTGACCTGGTACGACCATCTGCCCAAGCATTCAATCACTTCTTTTGAAATGCTCGCGGATGCTTTCATAAAAGCCCATGCTGGAGCCAAAAAGGTACAGGCCCGGAAGACGGACATCTTCCGTGTAGCCCAAAGAGATGATGAGTTGTTACGAGAATTTGTGAACCGCTTCCAAAGGGAACGGATGGAGCTCCCTCCGGTTCCGGAAGAATGAGCTGCACAAGCTTTCACCAAAGGGCTTAATCCTCTGAGCTGACCGCCTTCGTTCAAACTAAAAGAACACTTGTTAGAATATGAGTATCGCGACTCCGGCGCATGTTCATAACGTATACGAATCAAAGATTCGGGTAGAGGGATGACCAACTCGAACTTCCCGGACCCATAAATATGAGCAAAAAGTTTCCGATGTGTCGAGGAAAATTACGACGGAGACGCGACTATCAAGGGAAAGGTATCGGCCATACTCTCATTTGGAAAAGCCAAGCTTCAGGCCGGAAAAATCAAGGGTTGGTCCCAGTCACTTCTTGGGTAAGAGCGATAAAAGGGCCGAACGCCCGTCAAACAATCGAGGCCTCTCATTTAGAAGCGACGTCGGAAGCTCAGTTAGCAACAAAGACTTGCTGAGAATATCGGAGTACAACTTCAACATCAATACCCGGACCTCGTCTCTGGCCATCGGCGGCTGACACGAGGTCGACGGCCGAGGCCATCGAGGTCGACTCCGGGTCAACGGGACCCGAGCATGATGTGTATGTATCATGAGACCATGGGCACGAACCGAAGACCGTGCCGACAAGCAGGAAGAGGTGGCTCGTTTATTGAAGAATGGCCACCTTCGAGAATTTCTGAGTGAACGAGCCAAAAATCATTACAAAGAAAGGGAGAATCAAAAGCGTGATGATCCAGTGGAACCTCAACATGTAATCAATATGATAATTGGGGGAACGGATGCTCCACGAGGGCCGGTGATGAAGCGAACAAAGGTTTTCATTGTACGAGAGAAGCGCAGCCGGGACTATATACCCGAGGGTTCCATCTCCTTCAGTAAAGAGGATGCGGAAGGCATCATTCAATTTCACAATGATGCATTGGTAATTTCTATTCTTATTTTTAAATCACAAGTTAAACGTATTTTGATTGACCCAGGTAGCTCGGCAAACATCATCCTTGGAGTGGTAGAATGTGCCTAAGGCTACTCGACTAGATTATGCCGGTAGCCCGAGTACTAAAAGGTTCAATATGGGTGTGAAACCACGAAGGGAGAGATTTCTCTGGCCGGTCAACATCGACGCACCATACAACAAACACGGTATTCTATGTCATCGGCGGAGATATAAAGTATAATGCTTTGCTCGGCGTACCGTGAATTCATAGTACGAGAGCAATACCGTCAACACTTTACATCGATTCTGCCGAAGTTCGACCCCTGGAGGGGATAAAAACTATCCGAGGTGAACAGCCCGCTGCAAAGGAGATGTTCGCAGTCGAGGAAGCGCCACTTTTTCCAAAAAGGTCGGATAAAAAAGATGATGAATTAATCGGGGGCAAGGACACCAAATAGCAATTAAAGGAAACGGGTTCGAAACGTAACGATGGGATCGGACCGGTTAGTGAAGAGGACGATTTCGCCGTCTCAGATCGTTTGTATTACCGGATGATTCGGATACAACCAAGTCTACCGTGGAGGAGCTGGAGCAAATCATTTTGTTCGTAGATCTACCGGATAGAAAGGTATACCTGGGCACGGGATTAACCTCAGAGCTCAGGGACAAGTTAATTAAATTTCTTCAAGCTAACGTCGATTGTTTTGCGTGGTCCCATATAGACATGACAGGTGTACCACCAAAAGTCACAACTCATAAGCTCGACCCGATAAAAAGTTTCCAAATTGAAGCGAGAAAAGGAAGGCCAATGGCAGTCAAAACGTGCCTTCGTAAAAGATGAGGTAACAAAGCTTTTAAAAATAGGCTTTATCGGGGAGGTAAAATACCGGTAAGTAATGTAGTTGCGGTGCCTAAGAAAGGTAATAAGTTTAGAATGTGTGTTAATTATAAAGATCTGAACAAAGCATGCTCGAAGGATTTGTTCCCGATGCCCCATATCGATCGAATGATCGACTCAACGGTCGGGCATGAGATATTAAGTTTTCTCGATGCTTACTCCGGTACACCGATCCGAATGCATTCGGAGGATCAAAGAAAACCTCTTTATTACCCGATATGGGACGTACCGTTACAATGTCATGCCATTCGAATTAAAAAATGCCGGAAGAACTTACTAACGCCTAGTTAATGGAATGTTCGAGAACGGATAGGGAAAACAATGGAAGTTTATATTGATGACATGGTAGTCAAGTCCTGGAAACAGAGGACCATTTAAAACATTTACGAAACCTTTGATGTACTTCGCAAATACAATACGAAGCTTAACTTCAGAGAAATGTGCCTTCGGTGTCCGATCGAGCAAATTTTTGGGGTTTAAAAGTGTCCTGACCTGGGAATTAAAATTAACCCGGGACAAGATCAAAGCCATCGAGGACATTGAGGTGGTGAACAATATCAAGGAAAGTGCAAAGGCTCACCGAAGGATAGGAAGACCTTTGGCCGTTTCATTTCGAGGTCTTCGGATAAAAGTCACCATTTCTTCATTCATCGAGGAAAGAATGACTTCGTCCGACACCGAAATGCCAAAGTGGCTTTGCGAGAATTAAAAAGATACTTATCGAGCCCGCCTGCCGTACACGTCGAAGGCGAGACGAGCAAATGCTTTCTATACCTTGCGTGTCAGATCCGAGGTAGCCGTAAGCGGTGTTTTTGATGGGGGGGGGGAAGAAGCAGTACGCAATTTCCAATATATTATGTAAAATAGGACTTTGGGGATGCGGAGACTCGTTATCCACACCTCAAAAGTTGACCACTGGCGTTGGTAAGTGCATCCGTAAGTTGAAACCATACTTTCAATGTCATCCGATACGTGTAGTAACTACTTACCCGCTCGAAAAAATGTCATGCATAAACCGACTATCGGGTAGGGTGACCAAACGGGCCGTAGAGATTAGCGGATATGATATTGAATATAAACTGGGACGGCATTAAGTCTCGAATCTTGGCCGATTTTGTGGCGATTTACCTCGCCATGGTTCTAGGGTCGAGAAGGAACTTTTGCTAACCCTGAAAGGCTTTGGGTATACGAGTCTCTACACGCGGACGGGGCCTCGAACGGAGTTCGGGTTGGGCATTGTCCTTAAAACTCCGCTTTGATGCCATTAGGCAATCGATTAGAACTATTAAATTAACTAACAATGAAGCCGAGTATGAGGATATGATTGCAGGTTTGGAATTGGCTCAGAGTCTGGGGGCCGAAATAATTGAAGCAAAATGCGACTCTCTCTTGGTTGTTAACTACGTAAATGGTGTCTTCGAGGTCAAGGATGAACGTATGCAGAGATATTTGGAGAAAACCCAAGTGATACTACAGGATTTAAAGGCGGACCATGCGACGTAACTTAGATTGTGTGAGAGACAACGAAGTCGACGCATTGACCAATTTGGCCTCTTCAGTCGAAGTAGAGGGGAAATCAACCCGGTACCGAAAATTGGTGCGATTGATGACGAGTTCATCAGAGAAAACGGGGCATGCCGAGATAAACGCAACGGGTCTAACTTGGGATTGGCGCAACAAATACATCGACTACTTTAGAATATGGGAAAGCTCCCCGAGTGACCCAAAAGAATCACGGTCACTTAGGACCAAGGCAAAGACGGTTCGCAACGTACGGCCCATGCAGATTTACGGGTCTTAACTGACTCCCGGCCAAGTGTTTGGGTCCCTGAGAAATCGATTATGCGATGAGAGAAGTCCACGAGGGTACCTGCGGTAATCACTCCGGGGCCGAAACCTTGGTTCGAAAAATTATCAAAGCCGGTTATTACTGGAACCTGATGAAGGATGATGCGAAGAGTTGTCTGGAAATGTGACGGGTGCCAAAGGCATGCTCCGATGATCCATCAACCCGGGGAGTTACTACGTCGGTAATATTACCTTGGCCTTTCACGAAGGGAACGGACATCTTTGGTCCTTTGCGCGGGCACGTGGGGTCCCATTTCATTTTGTTTATGATTGACTATTTCTCAAAATGGGTTGAAGTTACAGCCCCTCGAAAGATTAGAGAAAGGAGGGTTATTGACCGTATGTAACACGTTATCTGTCGTTTCGGCATCCGCCGAAATAACTTGTGATAATGGCCCTCGCCCTCGTTGGCAAAGAAGGTCAATAATTTCCACGAAGGGTTAAAGATCAAGAAAATCGTATCAACTCCGTATCACCCGAGTGCAAACGGACGTGTTTTAATCCACGAACAAAACAAAGAATTCAAAATCTAAGAAAAAATGGACACGTCGAAACATCGACCGAAAGGAAGTGCTAATGGAGGTATTATGGGCTTACGAACTACGTCAAAATCAAGCACGGAGAAACGCCTTTCGTCGATCTCGGGGTCGTTCTCCGATCCTGGCCGAAGTTGCCGAACCGAGCCTCTCGATTCCGCCTTGCTACCGATGGGGCAACGAGGAGGCCATGACTATAAAACTCGGCCACAAGCGGACGAACTATGCGAAATGCGTTGGTCCTGATAGAGGGAAACAAGATAACGGAGAGGTACTACAACCGAGGGCCAATTTTCGCATTTCCAAGTTGAGGACTTGGTGCTTCTGAAAGTTACTTTGAACACTAAGAATCCCAATGACGGAAGTTGGGTAGAAGTGGGAAGTATAGATATAAGATAACAGAATAACGGCAAAGGATCGTACTCACTGAATCCATGGACGGACAACGGTTGCGCAATAACCGGAATGTGGCTATTTGAAGAGAATCTTCTTGCTAAGGTATGAATGCCATACCGCGATCATCTTTATTTACTGTCTTCCTTTTTGCGGAAGTAGAACAGAGACAGCAGTTGGGACTGAAAACATGTGTTTCACTCTTTTCCTTAGTTCGGTTTTGTCCCAAAGTGGATTTTCCGATAAGGTTTTTAATGAGGCAACAAGTACAACGTGTTACTTTATGAAAACGAGGCAAAGTGCCTGGGAACGAAGGGTCTACCCACCGAGTGGGAACTTGATAGTGCTTACCCGATCCTGCAGCTCGGATAAACACTAGGGGACTATCATGCCCACATCGAGGTTTACCCCGGAAAGGCAGAATGAGTTTAACTCACTAAGGCGGATGAAGACACTGTAAAATGCTACCCCGGATAGGTCCTCGAAATTTTGTTTCTCATTTTTGTCTAATCCCGGACCTTCTGTATTAGGCTTCGATGTAAGGACCAAACGATAAAAAATGAATCGTGTCCATTTAGCAAATCTTTATTATTTTGCTACGGCAAATCTTTATTATTTTGCTACGGCAAATCTTTATTATGTACTTGCAAATACTTGCAATAAAGAAAAAGTTATAATTAATTCATCTCGTCTCGGACATGTCTTTTTATTAAATACCCTATACCGGGGACTCATGATCGAAATTTGGCAAAGGCAACAAGGTCACGTTGAACCGAGCCAAAATCTTTATACACCTCGAATGGGGACTGCCATCTCGAAATTTGACAAGACAGGGATTCAGGTATCCGAACCTAATTTATTATAATTAAATGGTCGGAAAAGGTTCGAACAATATAAAAACCTCGGCCCAAAATGCCCGACGTGATTCAGAGACGTCTGAATTCACGAAGCATAAATAAGCCCCGCGGACAAATCACTCGATCAAATCCTTGGACAAAAATGTATCGAACGAAGAAAAAAGCCAACACTTAGGCACGGCATTTTCAAAAAAAAATGACTCAAACCTTTGATTATTCCTAACGGGATAAGCGATTATAAAAATGTCATAACAAGCATACGGATAAAAGAATGAAGAAACAATCAAAGGGGAAATGCTCATTTCATATATGAAAGGTTTTTTACATTTGAACTTTCCACAAGTCAAAAAGCAAAAAACAAAATGAAGGCTCGTACAGGTCCTAATATACCCGGTATGAGCAGAATCGGAGTTATCAGAAACCGTCTGCTCAGAATCTTCAGACTCAGCATCGAGGGCTTTCTTGGCCCTCTCTTCCATTCCTTTGGCCTCGAGTATCCGGGCCTAGAGGCATTTCACATATAACCCCTTTTCAACCTCTTCGAGGGTAATCCTCCGGGATTTCCACCGCTCATATTCGACCAAAATCCAACGGCCTCGATAGCCTCCATGTCTTTAAGGGACTCTCTTCTAAGTCGGCCTCGGCTTGTTTCAATTTGGCCTCTAGTGCGGACCCCTCTTCGAGAAGAACTATTTAAATTTGATTAGCCTACTCACGCTCTGGCTCGAGGCACGTCATTAGCTCTGCCAATTTCGCCGAGCTTACTCTTGAGCTCGTCACTAATCCGAGCTCGTTTCTCGGCTTTCTGTTCGACCACCCTCAACTTCTCCTTGTCATTAGCACTCTCGAATTCAAGCTGCTGATTTCTTTCGGCCATCCTCACGGCATCGGCCTTGACCGAGTCAAGTTCACTTCGAAGTTGGGTAAAATTAGCCTCGAGTTCGCCGAACCTCAAAATAACATGAGCATTGTCTTGATTAAGATCGGTATTATCCGCTTCAAGGAGCCGGTTCTTTTCAACTATATTGGCCAACTCGGCCTTCAAGCCAAGGTTTTCGACCTTTGCCACTTCGAGCTCGGATTGAAGGTTGGGAAGGGAAGCTGCCCGGCTCAGTTGGTCTTCCTTCTCCCGCAGGAGGAGTTTGAACTTCTCCGTCTCCCGGCTCTGAGCGTCCAGTTGGGCCTTTAAGTCATCAACCTCGTGTTAAGCCTGGATAAAGCCTTCATTGACGAGCACAACACTCTGCAGAAAGAGGAGAAGCAGATCAAGTTAGGAAATTGATTAGCAGGAATAAAGAACACCATTAATATTGGAGGAGACCGTTAGTATATCGCTTGCCGGTTACGTACGCATGCCCTCGTTTATAAGGTAATCGCGTTAAACCCCCACCATCTTTTCTTTGTCCGAATCAAACAAGAGGTCTTAGATAACTTGCAACCCCGGCGAGACGGGATAAAAACTGCCGGGTCCCGGGGACGGTGATCACGGCGGACCTCGTCCTTCCCTTTACACCGGGCCGGGGAAAATACCTACGAGCTGTTCTCGCACCCGATTCAGTGGACCGGCTTGTCGATCTCGTGGCCTGAGGAATTTGAAGATGGCCAAACCCGACAGCTTCCCCGATTGCAGGAGGGATATCCGAGAACATGTCATCCAGGTTGTCGGACCTCGACGCTGGAGCAGGGGACACCGAAACGGCTCCAGCAGCCCCGGTAGAAGCAAGTGCCTCGGATGTAGTAGCTTGGTCACCACCGGGCGGTGGGCTGGCAACTATTGTAGCCTCGTTGACCGGGGCTGGAGCTGATTCAGGCCTTTGATCAGCCCCGGTATCGAAAGACGGGCCAGATCTTCTAGGCCTCTGCCCCAAGGGTGCCACTTCGGCCGAACCGTCACCTGAAATATCGATAAATTCAATAGACCTCAGTGGAATTGAAAAAAGAACACCTTCCCACCTGTGTGCGGGGTCGGGACGGAAGTTCCTTCCTCGGCTGTATATGAGGGCGGAGTGATAATCTCTTCCTCTGGAACAGAGGCGGCAAAGCGGCTTTCACCAACACTTCGAATAAGAATATCGGACTCTGATTCATCCCTCAAGGTCCGAACATCGCTCCTCGATCTCTTCTTTTGTTTCTGCCCTTTGGCCAAGGGTTTTCTCTGCCTCTTTCCGGCTGCAGCAATGAGCCGGGATAACCCTTCCATATCGAACTGAGAAGCCAATGCAGCGATCTCGGCCGCCGATTCGGGTCTCAGCTCCACCGAGCCCTTAGGCAAGACTGAATACCGAAGGAGTTAGAAAAAGAAAAAGGGAGAGTGAGCGTAGATACCGAATCAAGAAGAAGATTACCGTGATGGGCAACCCATCGGCCACGCAATAGGTCCCCCCATGTTCGTTTTTCATGATGGTATTGGCCAAGGATTGCTCCAACCCACTCCGTAAGGTTCCGGACAGCTGACGGTATCCATGCCTCGGCTAAAAAAAAAAAACACATATGTAAGGGAGAAAATTTTGGCAAAGCGCGGAGGAAGGATAATTATAGAAGGGAGAACTGAAACTTACGTTTATCATTCCACTTCTCATGAAAGGGCATGTGATCGGCCGGAATAATGTCCACGGTCCTTACCCGAACATAACTTTCCAGCCATCCTCGATCCCTATCCTCGTCGAGTTTGGAAAAGATAGGGTTCCGACCTCGCTTGGCGATCTTTATCACGCCCCCTCGAAAGATTCTCGGAGAATACAACCGGATGAAGTGCTCCAACATGATTTCCCTTTTTACATTATTGGCCAGTAAGCGGAGGCAGGCCACGGTCCTCCAAATAATCGGCCCGGTTTGGGCCAAGGTTGCGTTATATGTCCGGCACATCTCCAAAATAACCGAATCAATTGGAGGGTCGAATTTTAGCGTGAACGGATACGTGTAAACGTATAAGAAGCCTTCTCTGTGATCAGTAATGGACTCGTCGGGCCCGGGAGAGAACACTTGCACTGGATGCTTATCCCATCTACATTCTTCCTGGACCCGAGGTAGAAGATCCTCCGTAATAGACGAAGGGTATCACCTTACGTCGTAACCCCTATCCGCGACTGTAGATGGCTTCTCGACATCAAATTCGTGGTTGTAGTTGGGCTTGGACGGTACTATGTCCAGAGCAGTCGGTTCCACAAATGTTTTTCCTTCGGGTTGTGAAACGGGCTCGGCTACCGGAGAAGAAACCGAGGGTATGTCCTGGGAAGAAGGTTCGGTGTTAGCAGACATTTTAAAGATAGAGTGGAAATTTGAAAATTTGAAGTGGCAGATGAAAGGTTTCACGACAAGAACAAAAACAATGAAAGAAGGAATGTTGGAAGTGGAGGCCCAATTCGATCCTTGATGCAAGAAACTTTGAAGATTTAGTGAGCAAATGAAGAATAGGGTCTTTTACGATCAAATAAGCAAAGAAGTTGAGCAAGAGAAGTGGAGAGAAATGGAAATGAAAGTGGAAAAATGAAGTTGCCTTGGGCCTTATATAGGCATCCCACTGAAACGGTTACAGAGAACAACCAATCGAGCGGCGACACGTGTCCTACAATTAATGAGACATGATATGAAGCGACGTGGGTAAGGAGGTTCCTGAGGTCGACCACTCGGGGCGAGACACGTGGCAGAAGTCAGAAAGACGTGACATAACTGTTCCCGCCAAATTTGAAGATAAGAACGAGCTTGTGGAGTCATCGGTTTTAAGACTTTTCCACTTCCCGTTACTCCGGTAAAACTGCTATCCGAAAAGTGTGGGGACTATCTGTATACGGTAAAAATCGGATCAATGTATGACCGGTAAGTCCGGAACCGAAGGTAAGTCCAAGTGAACACCAAGCCGGGTACAGCTGACCCGAGAGGGATAAAAGTGTGTCCGTTGGTCAGGGTACGCCGACCCAAAACCAGCGTGTCCGTTGGTCCGTGTATGCTGATCCAAAATCAACGTGTCCGTTGGTCCGGTTAACCGGTTGCGATATTGCCACGCGTCCGGAGACCGTTTTGTCATTTTGTACTGACAACCGTACGGGTATCAGACCGTACGGTCTTACCTTATCCTTTTTAGGGTTTCTTTATTCTAACAGGCTTTGTATTGTAAAGAGGGCCCATGAGGCAAACCTATAAATAGAGGACATTGTCCCACTTTTGGTGGTTAGTTTTTTTTAGATCTCAACATTGTAATAGAAAAATATATAAAAGCTCTCTCTCTCTCTCTCTCTGATTTTAGTCCGAATCAGTAGTGTTCTTTATCTTTGCCCATCCATTCAACATAGTATATATATATATATATATATATATATAGCTTAACCACCAATATCAATATACTTATTCACGGCATTAGTACACACACACATATATTATAACAAACGAATCCATACACATTTCATATCCACCAAAATAGATTAAAATTCATCCACATATCCTATACCTCACTTATAAATTCAATTATTACCGAAATTCGGGGTAAACAAAAAGCTCCAACATAAAACAACTCATCAAACTCAATTGCCTTCTTTCAAACTTTACTCGTTCCCCCCAATTCTTAAATGTTCTTCACCTCTTCTACAATATCTGTTAGAAATTTTACGGAAAATACTCGATCACGAACACTTTAACGAATTCACATAGCTTGAGGCATGTCAATTAAGACACTGTCCTTAAGGATATTTTACCCGGTATTAGTGTATTCCCAAAATTCATTAAGCTCTTCTAATATAAAACTAGGAGACAAAATCTAATAAAGATTAACAAAACAAAAAACCCCACACACTATAATATTAAAAGAAATATCTATGACTCTTGATATGGCTTTTTTCTCCACAATTAAAGTACACAAAGGAGTATCTATATATGTAGGAAAATTAGTGACCAAATACTTAACATCAACGTTCATATAGTAAATTGTAATAACAACCATTGATGGCTATTTAAAGACCAAATAGAAATGGTCAAAAACGTTTTGGCAACCGCCACTTTCCCCTTAAGAAAATCATTAAGGCTAATAAAAATAGTATCAATCCTTTAGTTTCAAATGTTAACGTTAGTGCCATATTAAATCATAATTAATAGTATATTATCTTTTTGAGATAAATGAAATATTATTTTTTAACAATTCGCCACATATCTTAAAAGATTATCAAGGAATAAAATGAATAGGGAGTTTTGTTGGGTTTTTCACATATGAGTGCAATGCGTCAAATCTGGTGTCCCGTAGACTATGAACCAGACCTAGATAAAATAAGTTTAAAATTATAGAACAATTGGTGAAGTTTAGAACTTCTATGAACCAAGAATTCTTTTGTAAGTTATGGTCTTATTCTATCACATTATACTCGCACAATCTTTGTCGCTATCGCGGTTTTGCGTTAAGAGGCCATGCGCGTGTCCTGATATTCATGAGTGCTTTAGCGTCACAATTTCATAGGAGCGGCACCACTCCACACTCATATAAGTCCACTCATCAAGTGTATTCTGCAGAGCAATACACCACCTATAAAGGATATGAATTGGATTAAGAGTTTAACTCAGCCTCACTCCGCCTTGCAGTATTGCACTATATTCACACACCATAGGAAGGGACATAATTTAATAGTGCACATTTGATCAACTAATGACTTGTTATTACTCATATGAACCTAATTCATTGGATCTCCAATCACATAGGTTGAGTTACCATCATTATTGGTCTTCTCAATTGACAAAAAAAAGGTCTCAATCCCCTTGATGTTTGTTATAGTCTGTGAATCGGTCAAATTCACCTCAGACTTCATACAATTATATATAAAAATTATCACATCTCGCAGCAGCTGCTCTTATCACAATATTTCGACACAAACAATGTTGATTTTGTTTCTATTTGAATACTCGCTAAGTAGTATCTTAACCACTTAGCCTCATAACCAACCAACTCCAAAGCCTCAATTCATATATCATTACCGATATAGTAATTATGCTTTACTTGGTTGATTTATATGTTATTTCACCCCCACAAAAGGTGAACAATAGTTTCTAGTGAATTTTTGTCTCAACTGAATCAAATATCCGATTATCATCATTGTATCTCTCTAATATACTACAACAAAATTCATTTAATACCATGATTCTTGGTACCTCTCAAATATTATTTCACAAATAGGATTGATCTCATCATCGATGGCTTCTTTCCAAAACTTTATTTTCAAAAAAAAAAAAATTGGATAAGAAGACCGAGAAAAATATTATCTCTTTTTAAAAAATTCTCTCAAGATTACTCTAGTAATACACCATGACCCCCCACATTTTCAAAAATTTTAAGATAGGAGAATAGTATTTTTCATAACTCATAATAAGTATTATCAATTTCTCATAAGACTCATCTTATAGATAACAAGCTAATAATAAAGCTTCACCCAAAATATTATATTCAACTAATAATCACATTATGGCATCATCGACTAATATTTAAGAAAGTACCATTTTTATAAAAATTGAAATGAATAAATCTTAGTAAGAGATCTCTTAAAAATAAGAATATGTATAATTGATATGACATACATAAGTGAAAAAAAAAAAGTACATATACTAGTATTTATAACATTATTTTTTTAATATTGTAAGCACACAAATACACCATGATTGCAAACTCATTGCTCATAAGATTATTATATATGCAACCTTATAATACTCAAAATAAAAACTTCACTCCAACTTTTCTTTTTTCGTTAAAAATATATATTCCTCATTAACCAAATTGGTCAGAATAATAGCTAGAAACATGGATCAGTCAATAACTTTCAGATGTGAGTTTAAGAAGAACTTTTCTCTTTTTAAGGACTACTCAAGTTCTTGAATCACCGAAATAAATAAATCATTCTTCTTCTTCAACTTAGGTGTAAAACACAAAATTAATTAGGTAGCACGAAGATGCTTAGTAAGCATGAAGATGCATGCTTAGTAGCAGCAAAGTCGTCTAACACCCAATGTCTCGCATTAGCCACAAGATTCACTTATGAAATGACCACAACAATTATATCATCTGCTTACTCAAATTTATTTTTACTTAGCGGAATTATCATTTCTCCGAATCTTATTCTGTATTGATGAACCTGATGGCTTATTTTGCAATGCACAAAACAACTATTATTTTGCTAAAGGTTCAATATAATAAGCTTTCCAGAATCTGAATATCATATTATTTGACACATGAAATAATTTTGTCAAATGCTACCTCATGATAAATCTTTTTCGTAAGTACCAATTTCATTTTCATATTCAACTATCAAAGTAAATTTTTCTAAATATAAAAGCAACACAAAGCTTAACTTCCGCATAAATGTCCTGTACTTATAGAAAAAGAACCCAATTAGAATTAAACAATTCCTTCACCCAAATAACCAAGCAAGATAAGCAAAGATTTTTTTTTTTTTAATCCAAAAATCAATATGCTTTGGTCTCCCAATATATTTTGTCACAATAAAAATCTAAAATAATTTGTAAGGTTTAAAATTTAATAAACCATTTTGTCCCAATTAAAAACTTTATGTTAGAACTTCTTTTTTTCCAGGTTACCTACCAAAGAGTACACAAAATCAAACGGAAAGGAAAAAAAAACAAGTACCACAAACATATCAAATTCTAAGATTAGGGAATAATATAGGCTTAATGAAGAACTTCCACATTAACGTAACTAAAGATTATACACAAACATCTATATCTATATATAATATAAAGCTAGGAATAGACAATCCTATGTGGCACATCTCAATGGCCTCCATTGACATTTATCTTTTTTCTCCCTTTTTTGACATTTTCTCCATCATTTTTATCATTAACTATATTTAAAAGCCCATATAAAGACAATTAAAAAAAGAAGAAGAAGGAATTGTAGCAATAAATTAAGAAGATGAAGCGTCAATAGCATGAGCATTACATACGAAATGAATATTAACTTGTAAATGCAATAAACATATGTATTAAATGTTTAATCAATGACCTCATTTTTCTGATAAAAAATTTAATAATTAATGATCAACATTCACAATGTTAATATAGCAGAATACGTTAAACATGATATAATGCAACCATAAAGAAATTACTTTTCCAATAATAGTTTTCAACCTTTCATATTCCTTCTTTATGGAAATGCCTGGAGTCTTCCTCTATTTTTGAGTATTAACTGCCATTATTTGCTCCCTCACTTGTAACTTATATCGCATTTAAATTCATTAAACCTCTTTAATTACCAAATACTACATTTAAATATGAAGATAAAGAACAAGTGTAGACAACTCTATGTTGATTAGGAACTACCTTGCGTTTTTCTCCTACACATATTTTATATTTCAATGTCATTATACTATGTTCATCCTTTTTAACTTTTTCTTATTTTCGGACATCAAATTTTTGCTAATGAATATGAAGGTTGGATCGAGATGAGAAGGTAATAAAGAATTCTTTTCTCTGAAAATACTAATTATTTTTATTTAACTATCGTAGCTTTTTTCGGTGAGGCTATTCAACTCTCTTTGTCTCTTCACCTTATGATATTCTAATATTTTTGTTGCTATTTTGGATTTGGTATACTATAACTCCCGTTTGGTCATAGAATTTTCACTCTTTCTTTTTTAAGTAATTCAAAATAATGTTTAGTATATAATATTAGGTTCATTGTTTAAAATTTTCTTTGAAGGCAAAGAGCCATTCAAAAAAATCAAGTAATGCTTCGAGTAAGAGAAATCCTGAGGTCATGGAGACAAACCTTTTCTAAAGTCGGCTGAAGAATATAATCAAACGGATGAATATAGTAATCGCTAAATCATGTAGAAGAAAATTATGTTGAGATGGACTCCTTTTCTTTGTAAGATATTTTTTTCAAGTCTTTTTTTAATTTGCTCTTTCCCTGTTTAGGTTTTTACTATAAGAACATAAACCACGTTGGTTATTCTCCTATCCATTGTAAGTTTGTATAGTTTCTCAAAGCGTGAGTTTTTGATTAATCGAAAGCTAACATTAGTACAAAACTATATAGAATATTATTTTCCAAAGCTATTAGGTATAATATTGTTGTTTCTTAATTAATAGTATAATATATAGATTGTAGCCTATCAGCTATTGTATTTGAATGTGATAAACATGTCATAAAACTAAAAAAAAAATATGATAAACATGTCACAAAACTATATAGAATATTATTTTCCAAAGCTATTATGTATAATATTGTTGTTTCTTAATTAATAGTATAATATGTAGATTTTCTCCTATTGTATATGAATGTGATAAACATGTCATAAAACTAAAAAAAATATTTTTAAAATTTATGATCTTAAATATGCGATGAATTTCTTATTGGGTTAAAATCATGTCATTAAGAGTAAAATAAAAAATTTAAACTAAATCATATTTATCTCAAACGTTTTTAATGACATCCAATATTACAAAAGAAAAAAAAAACGAAGCATTGACACTAAAAGATGAATTTAAAGTAAAAAGCCTATTTAATTGGATCGACACACTAAAAAGAATCTTTAGAATATTTTTAGAGCTAGAATATTTAAATATTTGTTTTGTGAATTTAATGAGGTATTTTTAATGGTCGGACAAATGCACTAGTTTTTGAATAAAATGAAGATGATCACAATTAGTCCATCGATTTTCCCTGTTTGGCACTTGATAATTTTTCTTTTTTAATCCATCGATTTTCATATATAAATACATAAAACCAACAATTGAGAAGTTAAAGTGCAGTATCTTTCACCATGCAAGATGCACATACACATTAACAATCTACAAGTCCGAACTTCTATTTTTTTTACTATCCAAGCACAACCTAAAAGTCTCAAATAAAAGTATAAATTAATCATATCAAAATCACTACTACTTTCCTTTTAGATCATATATTTTTCATTATAATATAATTCAGAAATATACCTGTAACTTAGACATATTGTATTAAGTTATTCTCTGTCAATTTTCCATAAGAACAGCGAGAAAATATCCTTAAGATTGTTGAAAATCTTACGAAAAATATCGATCGCGAACACTTTAACGAATTCACATAGCTTGAGGCATGTCAATTAATCGTCACGCCCCAAAACCACCCTAGACCGCATCCGAGTATGTGCCCAAGAGTATTTTCTGTAAACTAGGGAGCTTCTAAGATAAAGGATTAATATTCGACTCATCGGGACGCAGCCCGGACAACTAATGTAACAAATAAGTAAATCAATAGGGTGTCCCACGAACGAATGTGTGGGCTCACCAAATTACAATGTAAGTCCTTCCTAAGCACCTCCGGAGTATCACGAACACGTTCTTCCGTTACCTAACATACCATCAAAAACAACAATGGTATGCTCGAGTACTTCGTACTCGGTGAGTGCCTCGGGGACAATGAATAATACGAAAATAGAGTAAAATAATACATGAAGAAATCGGTCTTGAAAATCATATGAAATCAACATAAGTGGTAGTTATTCGCCTTATGTATCCCAATAATAAGTATCAAAACCCATTTATAAATGTTAAGTTACAACTTCAAATATGCCCTTTTTAATCAATTAAGATAGTCATCAATAATTCCATAAGAGAATATGTCACGCATGGCTCAAGAATCAATCATGTCGCGCATAGCGCACCACCGACTATGTAGTACACGGTGGCTATCCTTCCCTCCCGAATAGCTAGGCATAAATCACGCATGGTACATCATATCGCGCCATAGCGCACCCCCGGACTTTGTGGTACACGGTGGCTATCCTTCCTCCCGAATAGCTAGGCATAAATAGCGAACCCGGCCGGTGGCCACTTTCTTTCCTCCCGAATGGCTAGGCAATGACACACTAGGATCCATAGTGGCTATAGCTAGGCCAAACACAACAACAAAATTCATAGCATAGAACGATTCACAATTTGTCTCAAAATAGTCACACCATCAAATAGCATTAAAGTTCATTATGCCATTACGAAAATCCATAATATCATAGATAATTACTTTATCATAGTTCCTTTGTAAAATCATCAATACCAAAATTAACCATCATTTGAAACATAAGAAAATGATTCATAATATCACATACATAGATAGGGTTTGTTATAATCTAGATTTAATGTGGGCTTGTCCCCTCACGCACATTAACCATTAATCAAGACATGTAATAAATTTCGAAGTGTAAAACCAATTATAGATATCATTCAAACATGCTTTTATAAAGAATCAATCTTTCAAGAGAGTTTAGACACATAAATTACCTTTATATTCAAAAAGGATTTATTTTTAAAGAACTGAGAAATCAATAAGATTTTTAAAAGGGAGACATACTTAATTTGTTAAACAAGGTTTAACAAATCACTTTTCTAATGAAGAATACCCAAACCCTAGCTTGAATTACTTTGGAAAGAATTATGTTGCAAACTAGGTTTTGGTCATAAAATCATGTTAGAAAGGGATTAGGAACTTGAATTCAACCTAGAATCATGGTAACACTTACCTTGTATGGTTCTTGAGGCTTGGTACTTGTTCTTATTGACTTTAGGGTAAATTTTCGTGAAAGAAATAAACCCCAAACCTTAAATATCCGAAAACGCGTAAAAATCCTAAATATGACCCGATTCGCGATTGGTCCGCGATGCGGGACCAAATCGACCAATACTCAGACTTGCGCGATCTCGATGCGGGGACATCGTGCACGCGCCCCCACGCGCCTGAAAAGTCGGCATGTGTCGGTTCTGCACAGTGTTCGGTAAAATGGACATAACTTCTTGTACGTAACTCCGTTTGGGCTGGGCGACCTACCGTTGGAAAGCTATTTCAAATATCTACAACTTTTATTGAGGAAGTGTTTCCAAATTCACAACACATTTTCATGAAAATCGCCCAGAAGACAGACTACCAAAACTTAGGCGAATTTAAGAGGCCTTAAGAACTTCACTAATTGGTTTGACTTCAAAACGACCATCCTACTCGATTCACCAAGAATGGATTCATATAGATAAAATATCATCTTAATACTAGATTTTTATATATTCACACCTAGTTCAAGTTTACGGGGTGTTACACTGTCCTTAAGGATATTTCATCCGGTATGAGTGTATTCCCCAGGATTCAACAAGCTCTTGTAGTACAAAACTAGGAGCCAAAATCTAACAAAAATTAACAAAATAGAAAACCCAGCACACTATAATATTAAAAAAAAAAAATCTATGTCTCTTGATATGGCTTTTTTCTCCACAATTAAAGTACACAAAGGAGTATCTATATATGTAGGAAAATTAGTGACCAAATACTTAACATCAATGTCGATATAGTAAATTGTAATAACAACCATTGATGGCTATTTAAAGACCAAATAGAAATGGTCAAAAACGTTTGGGCAACTGCCACTTTCCCCATGAAGAAAATCATTAAGGCTAATAAAACTAGTATCAATCCTTGAGTTTCAAATGTTAACGTTAATATCATATTAAATCATAATTAATACTAGTAAATTATCTTTTTGAGATAAACAAAATATTTTTTAACAATATCCATTCTTCCCTTCATCTAAAACCAAACCATTACACCCTTTCAACAACCTTAACTGCCTGTTCTAACATCGTACATCACACTAAATTCGGTAAATGTACCCACGCTTTAGCCATTAAAACAAGGCTTAAAGAATACTCTCACGTATTGAATTCACTCCTTTCATTCTACGCCAAATCGAAATATTTGGGGTCGGTATGTGCAAAGCACGTATAGAGAGACTAGTATTTAAACGGAAAAGGGTCATAATTACCCCCCTCTACTATCGAAAATAAGCTACATCTGCACTCTGTTATACTTTTGTAACAGATATACCTCAACCGTCATACTTTAGAACTATATTTACCTCTTACCCGTTAAAACTAGTTATATTTACCTCTCACCCGTTAAAACTAGTTATATTTACCTCTCACCCGTTAAAACTTCATTTTCAGTTTTAAAAAGTCACACCTCATGCTCTTATTAAACGAAAAAAACCAGCCATAACCGCCTTTAGTAATCATCGAAGAATGAACTTGACGCGTTACAACAAACTAACTACCATTTGCCGAAAGCTCCAACACAAAACAACTCATAAAACTGAATTGCATTCTTTCAAACTTTACTCGTTCCCACCAATTCTTGAATGCTCTTCACCTCTTCTACAAAATTCACTCTTCCCTTCATCTCAAACCAGACCATTACACCCTTTCAACAACCTTAACTGCCTGTTCTAACATGGCACATCACACAACTAAATTCGGCAAACAGGTCCACGCTTTCGCCATTAAAACAAGGCTTAAAGAATACCCTCACGTATTGAATTCACTCCTTTCGTTCTATGCCAAGTCGAAAGATTTGGGGTCGGTGAAAAGTTCATGTGCAAAGCATGTATCGAGAGACTAGTATTTACTAAACGGAAAAGGGTCATAGTTGCCCCCGCCTACTACCGAAAATAAGCTATATCTCACATATACTATTGTAATACAACGTCTTACCTATATTTACCTGCTACCGCTATATTTATGTTTTAAAACTTAATTTTCGGCTTTAAAAAGTCACGTGTCACAACATTAAACGAAAAAAAATACATAATCGCAATTAAGTAGTCATTGTAGAATGAACTTGATGCGTTACAATAAAGTAACAAACTTTAATTGCTCCCACCAATTCCCCGAACCATTACAAAATCCAACTCATCTAAAACCAAACCATTATACTTCTTTCAACCTTAACCGCATGTTCTAACATCGTTCCACTAAATTCCTATGAAATATTTACGCATTCGCCTGACTTAAAGAATACGAACTCGTCCTTTCAATCCATTCTTCCCTTCATCTAAAACCAAACCATTATACCTATTTTCAACAACAAATATATCTCAATGTTTGAGCCATCTCGACCTTTAAAAACTTCACACCTAAAAAGTTCTCATGCTCTTATTAAACGCATTCGCCATAGAATGAACGAGACTTAAAGAATATTAACCGAAAGCAAAAGTATCAAACTTAATTCTTCTTTCAAACTTTTTCGTTCTAAGCCAAGTCGAAAGATTTGGTTCTAACATCGTATCTCACACTCAAATTGAAAAGTTCGCCTCTAAAGAATATTTATCGAAAAAGTCATATCCATTTGCTCCCCTCTATTATCGAAAATAAGCTATATCTGCCCTCTGTTATACTTTTATAACAAATATATCTCAATCGTCATACTTTAGAGCTATATTTACCTCTCACCTTTTAAAACTTCATTTTCAGCTCTAAAAAGTCACGTCTCATGCTCTTATTAAACGAAAAAAAACAACCATAACTGCCATTAGTAGTCATTGTAGAATGAACTGGACGAGCTACAACAAACTAACTACCATAACTGAAAGCTCCAACACAAAAGAACTCATCAAACTTAATTGCCTTCTTTCAAACTTTTCTCGTTCCCACCAATTCTTGAATGCTCTTCACCTCTTCTACAAAATCCACTCTTCGCTTCATTTAAAACCAGATCATTATACCCTTTCAACAACCTTAACTGCCTGTTCTAACATCGTACATCACACTAAATTCGGCAACCAGCTACACGCTTTCGCCATTAAAACAGGACTTAAAGAATATTCTCACGTATCGAATTCTCTCCTTTCGTTGTATTCCAAGTCGAAAGATTTGTGTTCAGTGAAAAGGGTATTTAAGGAAATTGAAACTCCAGATGTTTATTCATGGACAACGTTGTTGTCTGCTTGTACTAAGTTGGGTGAAGTTGGGTATGCTTGTAAGGTGTTCGATGAAATGCCGCAGAGAAATTTGGCTGTCTGGAACGCGATGATTACAGGGTGTGCTGATAGCGGGTGTCACGGGGTTGCTTTGGATTTGTTTAAAAGAATGCATTTTTCGGGTGTTAGATGTGATAATTATGCTTTTGCTAGTGTTTTAAGTTTGTGTGATTTGGAGTTATTGGATTTTGGAAGACAAGTGCATTCGATTGTCATTAAAACGGGGTGTTTGGCTAGAGCTTCGGTGATCAATGCGTTGGTTACGATGTATTTTAACTGTAAGAATGATTTCGATGCTTTTGGAGTATTTCAAGAAGCTGGGGATGAAGTGCCTGATCATGTAACGTATAACGCAATGATCGCTGGTTTAGTGAGTATGGAAAGAGTTGAGGAGGCCTTAATGATGTTCAAGGATATGCAAATGTTTTCTTTGACACCCAGTGAGCTCACGTTCGTGAGCATAATGAGTTCATGTTCATGTATTAGAATTGCTTCTCAACTTCATTCTCAAGTTGCGAGAAGAGGTTTAGAAAACTATACATCTATAGCTAATGCAACTATAACCATGTATTCAAGTTGCGGGGACATGAATGCAGCCTTTTTAGTTTTTGAAAGACTAAAGGAGAAGGATAACGTGTCGTGGAATGCCATGATTACGAGCTATGCCCAAAATAGTTTGGGGAGAGAAGCAATTTTCACATATGTTGAGATGCAGAAGGAAGGGATAAAGGCAGATGAGTTTACAATAGGAAGCATACTAGCGAGCGCAGAGTCTCTAGTAGTTGTCGAAATGATTTTAGGTGTTGTTTTAAAGAAGGCACTTATCTTGAAGACTGAAGTATCTAATGCACTGCTCTCTGCCTTCTGTAAGCATGGTGAAATGAAACAGGCTTATCAAGTTTTTCATGACATGTTTCCTAGAAACATGATCTCTTGGAACACATTGATTTCTGGTTGTCATCTAAACGGACTACCCATGGATTGCCTGCGCCTGTTTTCTGAGATTGTTAGAGAAGGTTTGATGCCTAACCCTTTTACTCTCAGCATCATTATGAGTGTTTGTGCCAGCATTTCAGCTCTACAGCAAGGGAAGGAGATTCACACTTACACTCTCAAATCTGGATTGTTTTTAGAAATATCCTTAGGAAATGCTCTCATCACTTTATATGCAAAATGTGGAATGTTGAATTGGTCTCTAAAGGTGTTCCAGATGATGATAGAAAAAGATGTAGTCTCTTGGAATTCGATTATTACTGCCTATGCTCAGCATGGGAAAGGCAAGGAAGCTATAACTTGCTTTGAGATGATGCAAGAATTAGGTGGGGTCAAACCAGATAACACCACCTTTAATGCAGTTCTGTCAGCTTGCAGCCATTCAGGCTTAATTGATAAAGGCATTGAGGTTTTTACCTCTATGGTTCGTACCTATGGTATAGAGCCTACAGCAGACCACTTATCTTGCATTGTCGATCTTCTAGGTCGGGCTGGGTATCTTGATGAGGCAGAAAAACTGATTAAAGATAGGCATGTTGATGTAGATTCCACTGTTTGGTGGACACTATTCAGTTCATGTGCTGCTTATGGCAATGTTAGACTAGGCAGAATTGCTGCGGGGTTTCTGCTTGAGACCGAAAAGAATAACCCCTCGGTTTATGTGCTTTTATCCAATATTTATGCCAGTGCAGAGAACTGGGAGGACTCCGCTAATGTGAGGAAATTGATGAATAAATGTGGAGTGTTAAAGCAACCAGGAAGCAGTTGGATAGGATCCTAAAGCTCGTTTTCATTAATATGGACTGAAGACGTTTTCTTGTGCAAATTTTAAGGAAATATCTGCACTTTGGTTAGCATTCTATGAATCTAGGCCTTGAAGTGGGCAATTGCATAATGTGATTGTCATACCAAAAAGACAATTCGTCTGTTCAGATGGTAAGTGTTAAACCATTTTTTAAGCACAGATGTCTTTGACAACTCTATGGCTTTGATTAAATATTAAAGACTCACGAAGTTACTTTTTGCAAACAAGCATGTGAGGAAAGTTGTTGAAATTATGTAATTAACAAAAATAAGTGATTCTTCTTTTTCAGTTTTTAGTTTATTTTTTCCAAATTTTTTGATCACCTTTCTACTGAAGATATGCATCAAAAAGACTTGAATGCTGCTTCAGAGGATAGAGGGTAAAGCAAAGCAGAAAAGTAACTGTAGATAGCAAGAAACCAACAATTTATCACAATCTGTTTGAGTCATTCAGGGAATCAGCTCCTGCTTTCAAGTCTCTTGAATTTCTTTAATGTATTTAATGCTTGTTGGGTAGTGGTTGACTGAGAAAAGACTCTTCTTAGGATTAGCCTGATTTATATAAAGAAAATGAAGTTTATCGATAAGCCAGTGAGGTGAAATAGGCTGCTTTTTATCCTAAGGGTAGAAGTGGATCGCCAAGAAAGTGTTTCTCAAGCAGGATTGCCAACAGAGTTTTGACTTTATTGTTTGTAAACCTTAATAGGCTCAGATGAGATCAAAGTTGAACATGTTTAAAATGATGTGCATTATGTTCTCAAAAGAAAAAAGGGTGAAATGAGTCGTCCCCTTTCTGCTGCATTGTATTATTTATTTGTAGCAAAGCTACAGGTTTCATATATATTCCAAAATTCAAAGTTTCCATGCCTTCATCTTGATAATTGATGAAATGATGTTATGCAGAGTCAAATTCATCTCCTTGGATGAAAATTGAGGCAAACTAGCTAAGCATGAAAAGACTACGGAAGGCATCAAACTCGATTATTAATTCTTTCATCTGTTTTACTTACCTCGAGGTATTTCCTATTTCTTTCTTCTACTTCTAAGAATGGTGTTGTACCGAATGGATAGCTCATGTAGTTTCCTGCTAAAAATATGTGTTGTCAGTAGATGTGTTGGTTTTAGTCAAAGCTAATAATAGTATTATTTTTCAGAATTGTAACTTGGCTCTTAAATGGTCACAATGATCCGCTTCCTTACAAGATTAGAGAGAAGAAACATACCAGATAAATGTATCATATACCTAAATCAGCTTCCACTGTTAATTCATTAGTCTACATGAGTATATTGTAAAACACACATCCTACATTTCCAACCTAACTATAACCTATCATCCTATTGTATCCTATTGTACATTGTAAAACACACATCATGCACCTAATGTGCTTCAACAATCACACACTTTGTATAGCCTCTTATAAGAACTAATGTTGATGCTTGTATATTAATCACAAAACCTTCAGAAAAAGAGTGTAAAACAGAAAGAAATGGCAGGAAGTCATGTAGCCGTTAATGTTCTCTGTCACTCATCTTATAAAGTGACTGTTCTTGGAGTCGGAGGTGGTGTAGGCCACCAACTACTGGTACTTCTAATGAAAATGTCACCATTAGTTTCACCAGTGAATCTTTATGATCGACAAAATATCAAAGGAGTTGCAGTTGATCTAAGTCATTGCAACACTTCCTCTCAGGTTTCACGCTTCACCGGAGAGTCTGGATTGGATGACAGTCTTAAAGGTGCAAATATAGTCATAGTGGCTGCTAGTTTCAGCTATAGCCAAGCATGTCCCCTGATGACTTATTCAGCACCAATGCTGAAATAGTGGAGAAAATGGCCGAAGCAATTGCCGATAACTGCCTAATGCATCTGTACGTATAATTAGCAACCCTATGAACTCTACAGTTCCAATTGTTGCAGAAGTTTTGAAGAAAAAAGGAATTCTATGATCCCAGAAAACTCTTCGGCGTTACAACCTTAGATGTTGTGTGTGCGTGAACATTTGTCTCCCAGAAGAAAATTGTAAATCCCATTCATGTAGATGTCCCTGTTGTTGGAGGTCATGCTGGGATTACCATCCTGCCTTTACTTTCTAAAACCAAACCAGCAACTATTTTCAGGGACGGAGAAGTGACGGACATTAATTTGAGAATCCAAAATGCTGGATTAGAAGTAGTGGAGGCAAAAGCTGGTACAGGGATTGCTACCCTTTCCATGGCATAATCAGCAGCAAAGTTTGTGGAATCTTCTCTCTGGGCACTCAATGGTGACAACGATGTCTATGAGTATGCTTATGTCCAGTCGGATTTGACTAAGATTCCTTTCTTTGCCTCAAGGCTTAAACTTGGCAATGATGGAGTAGAAGCTTTGGTTCCATCCGATCTCTATGGATTGACGGACTATGAACAAGAATCTTTGGACGTTTTAAAAGCCAGCATTGAAGTCAAGCATTCAGAAGGGAATAAGTTATGTTAAGACGGAACCATAACCACATATTACCCCTGATTAGATTGTCAACTGTTACTGCCATGAAATTTACTCCTGATTAGATATATCATATATAAAGGAGCTGTTTTTTCTTTTTTTTTTTTTTGGTTGATGTTGGTATAGGATATAAAAGTAGTGATTTAAGTTTAACCATTTGCCAACTATTTTCGATTTAAGTATTTCAATAAAAATGTAGTGCATAAAAAAAAAAAAATTATGTTATCCTCATTCTCTTTGCGTGATATAATCCTCACAAAGCATCTACCATCTCTTTCCAGCCAAATATTCGAGAAAATGCAGATAGCTATCTGTTATTCATAATTGTATGCTGGCCTTAGAAATATCTGCCCCTTTCAGCTGCTCAAGGTTTGCTGAATGTTCCCAGGAATAACCCATCCCACATTAAAGACATTGAGGAACATTGACCATAGCTTCCAAGTGAAGTTACAGTGTAAAAGAAGATTATTGACAGATTCCAAAGCTTCTTCACAAATGTAGTACTTGCTGCAAATTGTCTTGGGTTAAGCATGCATTATGAGCTGCAATCCAAGCAAATTCAGCTATCCTAGGGGGTGCTAATCATTCTCCAAGGCTAATCTTCAACACATTTTTTTATTTGAAGTTACATATATAGGATGTCCTGCAAAAAACTTAATTAGTCAAGTACTCAAAAACAAATACTAGTATCATTGATGTTATCAGACGTCATGCTACACTCCATGAGAGTGATATGTACCTTTGAGGTTAATCTCAAATATGTTTTACACCCAAATGAGCTGTTGTTTCCCTGTTTCCCAAAAACAAGCATACTTTTGATATGCTCTACTTGGTTAGTACCTTTCTTTATCATCTTCTCCCATTTTTTAATTTGTTACTTTGGAGGATTGTTCTGTTGCTTGAACGAAGAAGGTGAAAGAGACATTGTGTTGGGAGATTTGGAGTACTCTGAGAGACGTCGCGATTTTAGGTATTGTAGGAGTATAAAGGTAGAGGATATTAAGGGTCTTTGTGTAGGATGCGTAGAGGAAGAAGCGGCCAGGCCCTACGACGAGATCCGGGGAGTTTTGGAAAAGTGCGGGCGTGGCAGGTTTGAGTGGTCGATTGGGTTGTTTAATGTCATTTTTAAGACGACGAAGATGCCCGAGGAATGGAGGTGGAGTACGATGGTTCCTTTGTACAAGAACAAGGGCGACATTCAAAGTTGCAATAACTATTGAGGTATCAAGCTGCTAAGTCACACTATGAAAGTGTGGGAAAGGATGGTGGAGATCAGGGTGAGGAGAGGCAGGGTGGTGGAGATAAGGGTGAGGAGAGGCAGGGTGGTGGAGATAAGGGTGAGGAGAGGTGTGTCCATTTCGAAGGCCGTTCGGATTCATCGGAACCTTTGGACTACGTGCCGTTATCTTGTGAGGGCGGGTGGAGCAATAGGGAGATGAAGAGAGACTTACACATGGTTTTCATCGACCTAGAAAAGGCTTACGACAAAGTGCCAAGAGAGATTTTATGGAGATGCTTGGAGGTTAGAGGTGTACCTGTGGTGTGTACATTAGGGCGATGAAGGACATGTATGAGGGAGCCAAGATCAGGATAAGGACAGTGGGAAGAGACTCGGAACACTTCCCAGTGGAGATGGGGTTGCATCAGGGATCAGCTCTTAGCCCATTTTTATTTGCCTTGGTGATGGATGGTTTGACGCGGCAAATTCAAGGTGAGGTGCCATGGTGCATGTTATTCGCAGATGACATAGTCCTAATTGACGAGACTCACAACGGAGTGAATGCTAAGCTGGAGGTTTGGAGACAAACTCCGGAGTCTAAAGGATTCAAGTTGATTAGGACCAAGACGGTACGGAGTGCAAGTTCAGTGACGTAACACATGAGGCTGGCATGGAAGTGAGGCTTGGTACCCAGGCCATCCAAAAGAAAGGAAGTTTCAAGTATCTTGGGTCTATTATACAAGGAGATGGAGTTATTGATGATGATGTCACATATCGTATTGGTGCAGGGTAGATGAAATGGAGGCTCGCTTCAGGAGAGCTGTGTGATAAGAAGGTGCCACCAAAGCTTAAAGGCAAGTTCTACAAAGTGGTATTGAGACAGACTTTGTTTTACGAGGTGGAGTCGGTCGAGAACTCACACGTCCAAAAGATGAAAGTTGCGGAAATGAGAATGTTGCGATGGATGTGTGGGCACGCAGGCGCGAGATAAGATTAGGAATGATGATATCAGAGACAAGGTGGGAGTGGCATCGGTGGAGGACAAGATGCGGAAGCGCGGGCGAGATGGTTTGGGCATGTGAAGAGGAGGAGCACGAGATGCCCCGGTGCGGAGGTGTGAGAGGGTTGGCTATGGACGGTTTCGGAAAGAGGTAGAGGTAGGCGAAGAAGTATTGGGGAGATGTGCTTAGACGGGACGTAGCGCGATTCCGGCTTATCGAGGACATGACCTTAGATAGGAGGCTATGGAGAGCTCGGATTAGGGTAGAAGGTAGTAGGTAGTCCGTATCCGTCGTACTAGTAGTCGCGCTTTGATCTTCATTTTCTTGTCCTTTGATTCTTGCAACTACATGTTGTTTCTTGTACCACAATTATCATATTTATCTGTGGTAGCTACTAATTCTTTTTCTCAGACTGCTTTATCATGGCTTTTGTCGCTTTCGTTAGTTTCATTTTCGTATTGCTTTGAACTGTTTGTGCTTATCTAACTTTTTCTCGTCATGTTTTCTCTTGAGCCGAGGGTCTTTCCGTAAACAACCTCTCTATCTTGAGATGGGGTAAGGTTTGACACTTTACCCCTCCCTGCACCTTACACCGTGTAGGATTTCACTGGGTATGTAGTATGTTGTTGAGGATTGTTCTGTTGAGTAGCCTTCATATGTAGAAGATTATGGATCCTACTTTTTCCATTTCTCTCATGAGATTTTCCTCCTCCTGATCATTATGCCAATTGTCAACTATTTTTTTTTTTCTGGACATTAATAATATTACACTTTATTCTATATTCGCTTGAGCTGTAGGGCGTGCAAGCACTCAGATCATCAGATTGAGTTTGTGCATCAGTTTCCTTCTGTCTCCTCTTGTTGTGTGTGTTTGTGCATCAGTTTCCTTCTATCTCCTCTTGATGCGTGTGCCAGTTTTGTATATTAGGGGTGTCGAAGAGGCTGGTTGGCCTGACTTTGGTCGGACTAAAATGTGGTAAATTAATAAATGGGTGGGTCATTGGCTCACTGAAAGATTATTTGGACTGAGATGGGTTGAGATAAGATAAGCTAAACACAGGTCATAAGCCAATCCGTCCAATACTAATCAAGTTTTAATTTATCTTATTTGGAATGAAGTATACTCAAACATTTGAGATGGGGTCACACCAGTAAAAGTTTTCCTTTAATGGGTCATTACAACTCTGAATCAGATGGAAGGCAAATACTTATCCAAAGTCCAAATAAGCCATTCTAATCTTTCATTGATTGGTTGCTGTGGTAGTTAAATGGATTTTCCAAAAATTAATGCGTGCTTGCACGAAAACAGCATTGTAGATCAAGATTTGACAAGGATGATTTTGATCTTTCCTTTTCCTACTAGTATTAATTTGATCGTATGTCCAATAATAGCTGCAGTTAGCCAATCATTTAAAGGGTGTATGAAACTCGCACTTACAAGGCAAAGTCTTAAAATACCTTAGGGGTCGTTTGGTTCAAAAAAACAAATTCTTTGGGATAAGTTATCTTGGATTAGTTGATTATTAGTTATTTTTTATTGATCGTTGGTATGTTGACTCAAAAGTATTATACATTGGATAATTTCAAAAAGAAGAGGTTTCTTCCTTATCCGGGATAACTTATCAGGGATAACTTATTCCACCCTATGGCAGGTATAAGTTATCCCAGCACTATTTTTACTCTTGGGGTAACTTATCCCATGATTACTAACCAAACAAGGGATAAGGAATTGCTAAATTCTTATCCCATGACTATTTATGTTTATCCTTCTTACCAAATAACCCCTTAGTCCCATATCCATATCACATAGAAATTAAATTGTAATAATAGACTGACACTGCTTGAACAAAAATGCATTCGCCATGGATGCTATAGTCTAAAGAAGGCCCCTACAATCTTGAAAATGTCCTTGCTATAGTCACTTCAAACTTGTTTTTTTTCCATGGTTGTCTTTGTCAATGAAGACCAAGAGGGAATGAAAGAGAGTGTTATCTTAAAAAAATTGTAATAAAAAAGATGGGTGAATTATTATGAAATATTTTCTTACTGAAAAAAATTGTTTGAGTCTTCCTATTCTCTGAGCTTTCTTGCAATTATAATATGCCATCTCAAGTTGTGCGTTATTATTTTACACGCAAGTGACTTGGTAACTGCAAATAATGGCTTATGATACCATGTACTTTTTCATTTTTCTCATAAAGTTGTTTATGTAATATATTAATTAAATGACAGGTCAGTCGAACCTTCTCACTTTTCTCTTAATTTGTTTCATTTGTCATCTTCACATTTCACACAACAATTGGAAAGAAAATACTTTCTTCCATAATCATTTGATCTTGACTTAATCATCAAGAAATTAAAATTAGTGAACATTCAATTATCACATGTAAAGGATATTTATTAGTAAAAGTTTAAAACTTGAGAGAAATCTTGAATTTAAAAGAAGGAATGCATCTTTTTAGACTATAGAAGAAAATGAGTTTCTTGTAATTAGACACTGGACCAGCTTAAGTCTTGCAACTTCACTTTGTAAAAGTTTTTGGACAAAAAGGGGGGAAAATGCTGCTCATATGTTGAACTTTTTCATAATGGAGAATGTCAGTTGGTTGGTTATGTGACCTTTCATTTTATTTACGAGAGTTCGACTCCCATCTTATAATTTCATTCAAAAATTTTCTTCCAATTTTTTTTTATAAACTCATAAATGTAATTATGTAAAATTAAAAATATTGTGCCGTGAATTTCCAACTTGATTCTTTTCCGTTATGGCTGCCAAAGAGAAAGCCAATCATTGGATCAAAGATCTCCTTTCTTCATTTCCCTTTACTTCCTACCAAAACAGATCCATAACTGTTTGCAAATGACATAAAATGTGTCGTACGAGAAGGAAAAAAAGAAAATCTATATTCTCCTTTATTTGGGATTTTGCATTGTCGTTTCCAGCTGGATACAAAAAGGAAAAATTATGTGCTGAGAAAGAAACCAAGTCAAATTATTGTCCTCTCTTTTCCCCGACTGATGAGAAAAGGTTTTAATTTAGAATTAATAATCAAAACACACTTGACCTATCATTTTTTCGCGAGTTTTACGCCTTAACTATCAGATGTTTTCTTTTCCTACCTAAACTATCACCATTTATGTATTAAAACATACATCAAAGCTTAGTAAGCCAATTATCAGTTGTTCCATTTTCTTAATTGAACTATCATCATCTACTCAATTAAGTGTGTTGTAATACGTAGAGGGTGAAAGTTCAGGTAGGAAACGGAGTAGGTGATCATATTTCAGGTAGAAAAAAGGGCATAGCTGATAGTTGCAAAAAAAGTGATAGTTCAGGTGTATTTAATTTTGACCATTATCTCTTTGAAAATCAATCATATTACCCCCGCCATCCTATTTTATATGAAAGTGTTTGATTGGCACAAAATTTAAGAGAAAAAGAAAGATTTTTTAAACTCGTGGTCTAAAATAAGTTATAGATATTTCAGTGGTTATAAATCATTTCATTAGCGGTAAAATGAAAAATATAAAGTTAAATTGCTAACTACGAAAAATGTCAATTTTTGAGATTGAAAAATAAAAGAATGTCACATAAAGTACGACGGAGGGAGTAACTGCCCTGTGAACCTAAAAAGGAATTAAACTAAATTACATTCATATTATCACACATTAAATTGGAGTAATTTTACGAATAGTTACTCAAATTTTATTTTATTGCACCAAAGTTACTAAATTATATTTATGACAAAAGCACTACTCAATTTTGTTTAAATATCACATAACTCACTAAATTATTTTGTTAAATAAATAAAAAAAACATTCAACTTTATATAAATATCATATAAAGTCACTAAGCAAATTTTTGTAACCAAGAAGTCTTTCAACTTGCTTTGTCTAAGTATTATATTTTAATCTCTTTTTGTCGCCTAATGACTGTATTTGATACTAAGACAAGAAGTTGAATCCCATTTTAGTTACAACAAAATAGTATAGTGAATTTCGTGATATTATGTAAAGAGAATGACTTTTTCGTTACCTGAAATAGTTTAGTAATTTTATTGCAATAAAGTGAAAATTGAGTGACCATCCATAATATTAACCCTCATTAAATTATACACATAATATTTTTTTTTTTATACTGTCAGTCTGTCACTATATGTACTTGTATCTTTTTTAAAGGATGACTAAGACAACTCTTCCTAAGATTGTTGAAATTGTCCAATCTTGGTAATCCAACCTTGTGTAGAAAAAGTTGATGGCCAGTGAAAACTTAATATTGACATTAACAACAATAAGAGAGTAGAACATGATAATAAAAATCAGTTTTAAATTTGATCGATTACTCTGAACCCCGCCATTTTCATTTTATACAATTAATCGCAAATATTACTACGCAAATTAGATATACAAATTTGTAATTTACTTTCAAAAAGTGATAGAATCCAAAATTTTCTTAAAACATCTATCTCAGTCTTATCACCTAAATTTGGCTTTATCAGTGATACACTAAATAAAATTCGAAAACTGGCACCAACTAACTTTTAGAAGATACAATTGGTAGAGTACCTTGATATTATTACCTATGAACTTGCTGTATTGCAATAACAATTAAATTGAGCCTCCAGTTGGTGTGAGGTCACCTTTGTGTCTGAATTGATCCAATATCATAACAAATTAGAGAAAGAACAAAAAAAGAAGGAGAAAATCTATCTTTATTTATTCTTCCCCAAAAAATTGAACTCTCTTTTCTTTTCATTTTCTTTCTAAAATAAAAAAATAACTTTTTTTTTTTTTGGGTAGAAAAAAAATAACTTTATTTGATGCAAATGAAATCTTTCATGTGGAACCAATAAAAGGTTGTGATCGAGTAGTAAGTACGGTTTTAAACTCGAGCACAGATTATGGAGTTCCTTTTGCTAGGGGGAACCTTTACTACTAACGTTGAACTTTTCGGACTGAATTCAAAATTTAATCGAGCTCTAATACGAGTGACGAATATCAAATAGAAAAGACTAAAGAATCTTCCAACGACGTCAAATGTGTATAGTTACAAAAGAATAGTAGACATCAGACAGCTGTGTAAGTGGAAGGTCGCCAAACATCTAATTCTCCTTATACACCCATCATCCCCATTCCCCACTAGGAAAAATACTAAACACTATAGTATTTTTTTTGGTTCCATGCATGCAATGCAAAATTGGTTACTATCATCATTATAGAAGTATAGCTGTCAAATGGTCCCTTTCCTTTACTTCTTCAAATCCAAGTCAACTTCAATATCTACCTAATTCACAAGCCCGCATTTTTTCCTAACCACATCAACCTCCAACTCTTATATTAATATATATTGTGGAGGCGAATTTAGGATTTAAGTTTGATAAGTTTAATTTTTAAAGTTCTTCATATTGAATTCATTATATATTTAAAATTATGGATTCATATTTATTACTATTTGTTATAATTTTAATTAATTTTTACACATAAAATTGCTCTCTATGTTAAGTATCAGGTTCAGATGAATTTGGTATCTAGTATCCGCCTAGGCATATTATTTTTTTGGTACATCGCCTCGGCATATATACATATACAAGTTCAATACATATTTAATTATGTCGTCACGTAAGTATTATACCTAATGTTAAAGCGAGAGATGTACTTGTAATTGTTGTATTTATCATAATTAATGAAGATTAAAGATAATGATGACAAGCGCGCGGTTCAATCAAGTTCATTTTTGAATGTTGATTGATGTATAAAAATAATTAAGAAACTTAAGCATGCATGGAGATGGAGATAAGATATGAATACGTTACCGCTGAATTCCAATTTTTCAACCTTGATCCTTAAATTAATAGCTTTATTAAACATTTTAATTCGTTGTGGTTAAGAAAAATTAACATGGACGATGTCGTCGTAAAAGTCTTTCGTGGAATGCTTATCATCATATATAGTAATCGAGAACAATAAAATATATAATAATTTCAACTCCCTTTGTCTCATTTTATGTGAGGCACTTCCCTGGACACAAAATTTAAGAAAGAAAGGGGAATTTTTAAAATTTGTAGTCTAAAACAACAACAACATACTCAGTGTAATCCCACAAGTGTGGTCTGGGGATCGGAGGGTAAGATGTACCCAGACCTTACCTCAACCTTTTGGGGTAGAGAGACTGTTTCCGATAGGCCCTCAGCTCAAAAGAAGTCATACATATTTGTGTAATTATAAATAATCTCATTAAAAATAAAATAAAAAGTTTAAAATTAAATTGTTTGTAGATATAGAAATTATCGTTCTTTTTTGCTACAGACCAAAACAGAATTCACGCATCACATAAATTGGAACAAAAGGAGTATTTAATTTCGATCAAAGAGAAGCTTTGGTCAATGAGTAAACCCTGTTTAATCAAATGATTGAAGTTATAAATACCAAAAAAAAAAAAAAAAAAAAGTTATACATACCAATAGTCTAAAAAAGAATTAATCGGGTATACTAAAATGTTACTACTCTATTTTAAAATTACGGTATAACGTTTGCTACGAAGAGTTACATAATGTATGTTCTCTTAACAAAGTTTTGGAGTACTATCTTGCTGTAGGGGCCAAAATCAAACGTATACACAAAAGGAAACCCACCAACACGCACCCAAACTAGTCCCCACATCGTATATCTCTCTCAATTCCTACAACTATATAAAGGCTAATCGTGTTCATGCAATTATTCAAAGTCATATACAATTCCTTCGAACATATACAACATGATGACTACTTTATTATCTTTCTTCTTTCTATGCTTCTTGGTGGCTGCTTTTGCCGGAAATTTTAATGATGATTTTGATATTACATGGGGTGATGGCCGTGCAAAAATACTCGAAAATGGACAACTTCTCACCCTTTCCCTCGACAAAAACTCTGGTTCTGGTTTTAGGTCCAAAAATCAGTATATGTTTGGAAAGATTGATTTGAACATCAAACTTGTTCCTGGTAATTCTGCTGGCACCGTTACTACATATTATGTAAGTCATTTTTCTGCTGTTTTGAGTTCTAATTTAATGGCCCTTATTTTTTTATATTAAGATCTTAAATTATATACACCGTAACTATATAAATACTCCTTCCGTTCACTTTTACTTGTTACGTTTCGCTTCTCAAGAGTCAATTAGACTAATCTTCGGAGCTAATTAGTTGGATTAGATTAATTTAATAATTTAAAATTAAAATTTCGAAAACTATACAAAAAATACTATTGGTTGCAATTCTTCTCATATCAATATAATTAAAAATATATCTTAAAATGTTGGTCAAAGTCCATGCCATTTGACTCTCGAGAAGGAACATGACAAGTAAAAGCGATGAAGGGAGTAGTTTTTTACCGGGTAATTACACCCAAATGACCTTGGAAATAAGTAGTCTTGAACTTTTGACCCCACTTGCCCCATGAGAAAACCACCAAAGTCAAAACGTGTTGATCCAACTTGAAGTTTTACCCATGGGGCAAGTGTGATCAAAAGTTCAAGACTAGTCATTTCTAGTGTCGTTCTTGTAAATAACTCATTTTTATTCCATCAGGTCACCCAAAGGATATCTACATGTAAGCCTTCATAAAAAAGTAAGATCTGTGATCTTGAAAATAAGTCAAGTTACTAATTGCTATAATAGTTAAAGGTGACCTGATAGTATAATTTTTTCTAATACTAACGGTATATAACTTAAAACTTTAATATTAGTTGAAAGGTGATTTTGTAATTAGATGTTTTACTTTATGTGTTGAGTTTTAATGGTGTGGATTACAAAATGCAGCTATCTTCAATAGGATCAAGTCATGACGAGATTGACTTTGAGTTTCTTGGAAATTTGAGTGGAGACCCTTATATTCTTCACACAAATGTATTCACACAAGGAAAGGGAGATAGAGAGCAGCAGTTTTATCTTTGGTTTGACCCCACTAAGGACTTCCATACTTATTCTATTCTTTGGAATCCTCACAGCATCATGTTAGTTCTCTCGCTATCTCTCACTTACAAACATGCCTATATATATATATATATAAAATGTATATAATTTAAATTTCAATTAGGTATACTTTACTAACGCCTATTTTGAATATTTACTCTTGATATGTCTTCGTACCTTTCATATAGGGTTTTTTCATAATTACCTAGTCAGAAGTAGATATTTACTAGTCCATATCTATTTATAATTTGCTCCTTAAATGATTATACCGAGTTATGTATGTTGTATACCTTTGACATATACTATTTAAACTTTGTATACCTAAATGGTATACAATAGTAAGAACAATTAATTAGAATTGATAAATAAAAATGATTGAGATATTAGCACTTTTGATTCGTTTTCTAAAATACTGATGCGACATAATAAAAAAAAAGGCGTTCAAGAATCAATATTTGTTTAATTTAACATGAGAGAAATTACTGTAAATATATAATCCTTGAACTTTTCCATGTATGATGATTACTAATTACTACCCTTTTCCCTATTTTATTAAACAAAATCAGCTTTTCAGTTGATGGGACACCAATTAGGCAATTCAAGAATATGGAAGCAAGTGGGATCCCTTATCCAAAAGAACAACCAATGTGGATATACTCAAGTTTATGGGATGCAGATGATTGGGCTACAAGAGGTGGACTTGTCAAAACTGATTGGACTAAGGCCCCATTTATAGCTTCTTACAGAAATTTCAAAGCCCAAGCTTGTGTATGGTCTTCAAGTTCTTCTTCTTGTAGTTCCAACAACTCAACAGCAAATTCTTGGTTAAGTGAATCTTTGGACACAACAGGCCAATCTAGGATTAAATGGGTGCAGAATAATTACATGATTTATAATTATTGCACTGATACTAAACGTTTCCCTCAAGGATTTCCTCCCGAATGCTCTCTCAATTAGTGTTGAAATTGTTTTTTTATATTTAGTTTTGCATTGTAACTAAAATATATATCGTAGTACATTTTATTCCCTCTGATAAAAGAATTATTTGGGTTGGTTTGAGCAATAAGAAGGAGAAATATAATTTGTACCTATTGTGACTGTTTAATAGTTAGTATACCATGATGACTTTCTTGTAATCTTTGTTCTTTGTTAATACAAGCAAGCTTTTCCTTTTCAATTCTCTCGTTGCACATTGTTGTCTTGACATCGGTTTACCCGTACGGCAGTGACACCTTGTCTAGCGTGCGGAGGGGATCACCAGTTGGCGGAAAGTAATCAGACAGAAGTCGGTTGCTTAGCTTTACGTAGCCCTTCCAAGAATCTCAGAAGGGCGCTGCGTAACAGTATTTTACCGTTCTTTTTTATTTATTTTTCCTTTTTCAATAATTTCTCACTTCTTTGGATTTATGAATGTTACCAAAGTGATTGCCTCTTTTCCTACTCTTATATTATTAAATAAATGGATGGCTTCTATCACAGTATGGACGTTATTATTGAGATGAACATAAGGAGTCAGACAGAAGCAATTAATTTAATAACATTCATAAATCAAAACAACTAAGGAAAATTTTGAAAAAGACAAAAAAAGAAAACAGTGTGGTAAAATCCTCCAATACTAATTAATAAATAGCTACAATAGATACATATGAAATTTCTCCTTATTACTCAAATCAAACCGAATAATTCACTTCTCAGGAATATATAATGTAACTATATATTTTATGCACAATGCAAAACTAAAGATAAATAAACAGTTCTCTTAGAAATTAATTTACTTGTACTAATTAAGAGAGCATTCAGGAGGAAATCCCTGAGGAAAACGTTTAGTATCAGTGCAATAATTGTAAATCATGTAATTATTCTGCACCCATTCAACCTTAGATTGGCCTGTGCTATCCAAAGATTCACTTAGCCAGGAATTTGTTGTGGAGTTGTTGTAACTACAAGTAGAAGAAGTTGAAGACCATACACAAGCTTGGGCATTGAAATTTCTGCAAGAAGCTATAAATGGGGCCTTAGTCCAATCAGTCTTGACAAGTCCACCTACTGTAGCCCAATCATCTGCATCCCATAAACTTGGGTATGTCCACATTGGTTGTTCTTTTGGATGAGGGATCCCACTTGCTTCCATATTCTTGAATTGCCTAATCGGTATCCCATCTACTGAAAAGCTGATTTTGTTTAATAAATAAAATAGGAAAAAAGAATAGTAATTAGTAAGTAATCAATCTACATGGACAAATTAAGTTCAAGAAATATATAATTACAGGAAATTCTCTCGTTTTTAATTAATGAAATTTTGATCCTTGAATTAAGTTGTTTTATGATGCTGACTGTTGGCGCTTGACACAAAGAACGCCTTTTTAAAATTATATGGCACAAAACACTTGCGAAAAGAAACAAAAACTGCTAATATCTCAATCATTGTGATTTATTGATTCTGATTAATCATTCTTACTGTTGTATGCCATTTCGATGTATGAAGTATAAATTGTACATTTTTAAGGTATACAACATACATAACTGTTGCGTATAATTATTTAAGGAGAAACTTTATAAATAGATACTGGTTAGAAAAACTCCCTTCGTCCCAATTTAATTGTCTTACTTTCCTTTTTGATTTGTTTTAAAGTGTCCCTTTCTATATTTGGTAAGTTTTCCAATTCCAACATTCTACCTAACAAGTTTAAGACCATAAGATTAAAGAACTACGCACATATTTAATTTAAGACCATAAAATTTAAAAATTTCTTTTTATTTGTTAAATTTTATGCCCAGTCAAATTAAGACACTTAAATTGGGATAAAAGAAAGTAGGTTATTCTGACTAGGTAATCATGAAAAAGCCCCTAAAAGAAAGGTACATAAGAAATATCAAGACTAATAGCCTGTTTGGCCAAGCTTATTTTTTCCCTAAAAGTACTTATTTTTTCAATAAATGCTTATTTTAAAAAAAAGTGAGGTGTTTGGCCAAGCTTTTGGGAGAAAATAAGTGCTTTTGGGGAGTGGCGAAGCATTTTTTTAGCCTAAAAAAATAGGCTTTTTTTAAAACACTTTTTTGAAAAGTACTTTTGAGAAAAATATACTTAGAAGCACTTTTTAAAAGCTTGGCCAAACACTAGTTGCTTCTTAAAAGTACTTTTTAAATTAATTGGCCAAACACAAACTGCTTTTAACCAAAAATACTTTTTTGAGAAGTACTTTTGAAAAAAGTACTTTTTTTCAAAAGTACTTTTCAAAATAAGCTATTTTTATAAGTTTGGCCAAACAGGCTATGAGTAAATATCAAAGTATAGAGGCTAGTAAAATGTGTCGAGAGACAGGAGCTAATTACATGATGCTGTGAGGATTCCAAAGAATAGAATAAGTATGGAAGTCCTTAGTAGGGTCGAACCAAAGATAAAATTGCTGCTCTTTATCTCCCTTCCCTTGTATGTATACATGTGTGAAGAATATAAGGGTCTCCACTAAAATTTCCAAGAAACTCAAAGTCAATCTCGTCATGACTTGATCCTGCGTCTGAAGATAGCTGCATTTTATAATCCACACCATTAAAACACAACGTATAAAATAAAACATCTAGACCAAAAAAATCTAATTACAAAATCACCATTAAATTAATATCATAGTTTAACTAATAATTACACAACGAAGATAGCTGCATATATATGTCATTAGTGCATGTATAAAAAAATTTATATTATCAAGTCACCTTTTGGTTGATTATCATAACAAATAACCTGTCTTATTTCCAAAATTACAAATTTCAATTTCAAATCGGTAGAACTTATAAAACTAGTTGCTTCCGTAGAAAAAGACTTACATAATATGCAGTAACGGTGCCAGCAGAATTATCAGGGACAAGTTTGAAATTCAAATCAATCATTCCAAACAAGTACTGATTTTCGGACCTAAAACCAGAGCCAGATGTTCTGTCAAGGGAAAGGGCGAGAAGTTGTCCATCTTCAAGTAATTTGGCACGGCCATCACCCCATGTAATATCAAAATCTTGGTAGAAATTTCCAGCCAAAACCACCATCAAGAAGCTTAGAATCAAGAAAGATAAGAAAGGTAATGAAACTGCATGTTTAGAAATAGTCATCATGGTGTATATGTTCGAAGCAATTGAATAGTAATATGTTTTTGAATTGCATGGACACTATTAGCCCTTTATATAGTTGTAGGGACTGAGAGATATATACGAGGTGGGACAGAGTTTGATTTGGCTCCTACGGCAAGAAATATACTACAGTATTCTTGTTAAAAGAAGGGAAAATTACAGTCCAATATTTTCGGGTGATTCAGTTTACATAATATGATCAAATGTATAGGTTTTGTATATTTATACTTATATTATACTATGCATATAATAAATATACATATTCATATAATATACATAATCAGTGTATAGATTTTGTATATTTGGATCATATTGATAAATAAATTTAGCCAAATTGTACATATTGGTAAGCTTGCCCATAGAACATATACATCAGTCCTATCTCAATTTATATGACATATTATCTTCTGTGATTTATCCCATAATACTTCTCATTCAGAAATAATTTAACTTACAAACGTCTCACTTTACTCTTGTAACTATACAAATGTGTGTGATTATTTTAAATCATGAGTTCTAAAATCATTTTTTATGTTTTAAACTTTGTTAACGATCAAGTACCGTTATATGATGAAAAAAAAAAAAATCAAGTACCGCTATATAAATTGTGATGGAAAGAACAGGTAACTCTTCATATAGAAAACAATCAAACATGATCCGATAATTTTGAAATACCAGAAGAATAACACGTTATATTCGGTTTGATTGTACTAATAGCTACGTAGTACATTCTTTAAAGTTCAAATTCCCTTCACCCACCGCCTCTAGGCATTTATTTATTTGACATAATAATAAACAGTTGAAACAGCCAAATATTTGGAACATGGCTGCCATCCCCGGCCTAAGAATTTCTTAAACCAATATGCCTGTAAAATTAAAGCCTCGATGTCCTAAGCTGCTCTAAGGCCCAACCGTCATAACAGTTATTATCCACAAACTTCTTAAACATCTCAAATAACTCCAATTGGGCATATATTTATCGGACACGTCCTTTGTACGTATATCTCATGTTAAATAGTGCAGGAAATGTAAAATCATATTAAAATAGGAATGTAATGAGTAACAGAGAAATTTAAAATGAAATATACGAATTGAAATTGATGAACCATTGATCAGTGCAAGGTAGCAAGGACATGTTTACAATTCAATATATAATTGATAATTTTTTAGAACACGCACACATGCAAAGTTCACAAATATTACTATAAAAAGCGTTGGATGCAGGTTAAACTCGGCATCAACTCTTTGACATCCGCTACAAAGTATAATATTGGTGTAACAAAAAGACGTATAGTGACATCTGAAGTCATTCCAAGTTTCAATAATAAACAACTTAAAACCTAAATTGTAACTGAAACACATACAATTTCAGTAAAGCATTAAGGATAACTAATGAACGTTACTTATCAGGAGATTGATGAACATGTTCTATTACTTTAACACACAAGTAACTCACATTATCTTGTTTTTCCTGATTTTTTTTTCTGTAGTTATCTTTCAATGAATTAGAATATATTAGTAGTATTCAATAACCAAAGAACACCCAGACAAATTAGCAAAGAAATATTGACACCAAATAAGATCAATCTAATATTTTTCATATTGAGTTGTTCCATGTCCTCACAAAATATAATTGAACTACTACCTTTCTCTTTATGTCCTTTAAATTTCATTTATTAATTTTTCTTTAAAAATTATACTTTAAAAATTATACCCAAATAATTAACAGTAAGCTGTTCTGAATACAAAATTTTAGAAGTGCTTGAATAATATATGCCATCACAAATATAATTGAACTGCCACCTTTTTCTTTATATCCTTTAAATTCAATCTATTAATTTTTCTTTAAAAATTATGACTAAATAATTAATACAGTAAGTTTTGAACACTCATGTCCGTATAACAATCATGAAAAGAAAAGTTGCGTTAGTTATAAAGAGAATGAAAAATTCACCAAAAATTTAAATTTAATGTTACAAAAAGAAAAAAAGAAAAAAGAAAAAAAAAGGGCATGTTTGAAGATAAGGGGATTCTTAAGAGGATTTATCTTGGGAGCTTGACGACTCTTCACTAATCCTTTCAGTAATGCATTGAAGTTCACTGCATATTCATGTTCATTTCTCAATCACAGTAATTATCGGTCCAAAGTACTTTTTAATTCACCTTTCCTAAACACCCCAAACAATAACCAGCACGTGCTGAAAGCATCATTCAGAATCATCACAAATTAGGAAGATTTTTAGAGACTTCTTCAAATACATCTGCAATCAAGTTCAGTATTATACAAAAATGCAAACGGATAAGATGAATGCATGATTACAAGATTGGACAAGATTATAAATGTTCATTCACTATATCATTTACTGCTCTGTGCAGATCAGTCTTCTAGTACAATTATTGATCACACTTGATCTTGTTGGTTGTAGCTTTGAATTCAGCTAAGGTGAGAAAACCACTTCTGTTCATGGTGCGACTTAAATTTTTTTATATGCTGCTTTATCTCAGTTTATGAACTTTGTTTCAGAGTTATATTCAGAATTCCTTAGATTGCTCCTCAGTTGGAGTAAGGTCATCATTCTTACTCTTTATGTTGATGATATATCACGTGATCTAGGATTGCTTCATGAAACTAAGCAGTCATTGAATAAAGTATTTGATATGAAAGATCTAGGAGAGACGATTGTTTTGCTTTTTGAGATTCTACGGGAGAGTCTATGAAAGATGTGCCCTATTCAAGTGTTGTTGGAAGTCTTATGTATGCACATGTTTGCACTCGCCCTGACATTGCTTTCACAGTTAATGTTCTTGGACGTAATCAGTCTAATCCGAAAAGAAGCCAGTAGGGTGCTGCTAAGAAAGTAATGAGGTATATGAAAAAGACAAGAGATTATATGTTAGTGTACAAAAAATTTGTCCATCCTGAGGTAATTGATCACTCAAACTCAGTCGTTGCTGTATGCCTTTGATGATTAAGATCTACTCTGAATCTATCTTCATGTTAGTTGGGGGTGTGATATCGTGAAAGAGTGTGAAGCAGACTTTGAGGACATCTTTGACTATGCAAGCCAAGTTTGTAGCTTGTTATGGTGCACCTACCCAAGCCATTTGGCTTAAGGATAATATTTCAGATCTTGTGTTAGTTGATTCAGCCTCTAGACCCTTAAAAATTCATTGCGACACAAGACAAATATCTTTTATATTTAAATTATATTGCTTTTGCTTAATATTATATTTTATTTTGTAGAAATAAAGAATTGTAAAATTAAAGAGATTTGGAGCAAAATTAAATAAAGAAGTGGAAGAAACAAAAGAAAGGAAGAAAGAGAGGAAGAGACTCATAATGATTTGAGAAATAACAAAACTGGATACTTGAAACCCTTAGTTCATAACTTTGGACCTAGAGAGAGCAGCTTCTAAACACATTGATTATCGTTTCTAATGATTTTCTATCTTTGGGTTATTTATATCGTAATTGTTTGATTACAATCACTAATTATCGGTGCGGGAATTGAACTTAAGAAAGGAAAAGAATAGTTTGTTTGGTTTAATCGTTTCGCATCGAGGATAGAGATATACCCTTTAGCCCTACTTAGTTGAATACGGAGAAATAAACATATATCATAAAGTTATAATTAACCACATAGGTGATTTGAAGATATTGTTAGTGGTCATAGCCCTAGATCCGATAAAAATCCGCTCTTTCTTGGTTGAAGTTCATTATTTGCTTTCTTTTATTTTTAGTTAGTTTATAAATATAATCTTGAGATTTTACTTCTGTTTAGATAATTAACATTAGTTTAATTTAGTTTAATTAAGCAACATGTGCTTAAAAAATCTATAACATGTGTGTGTTTTGAGTCGAAGAATAACAAAACTTCTTCAGCTTCTGAGCACATTGAAATGAAATATCGTATTGTGCGAGATATTATTAAGGAAAAGAATATTGTGATTGAACATATACGCACCGATTTGATTCTTGCTGATCCGCTAACCAAGGAACTAGTCCCATAGTTTTTAAGCAACATATGCATAACATGTGTTGTTGAGTCGTTTGAATTGTTAGGCTGGTCAGTTAGTGGGAGTGTTTTGTATCCATTTTACTATGTTACTAGACTATTTCCCTATTGTTTAGGGAATATGATGATATTATCTATTTTGTCGAGACATTTATTCTGATTTAATATATAGTCGATTTTGCTATTACTTGTATTGTTGATTATTACTGTGCACATCTGGATGTTGATTTTTACTATGATCTCAAGGCTTGTTGTCTTACGTGTTTGATTATTTCTCATGTTTATGAGATCATGTTGTTCCTTTCATTCGGTCTTTATAGAGACATACACGACATATTGGTTATGCCTTGTTGATCTTCTTGGACGTTGCACGATGTAATAAGTTGCACATGATGAGCCTCGAGAATCAAGATCTTTATGCAATTCTAGTGCTCACATTTGTTATAGAAAATCGCGGTGACAACTTTTTAATGATGCGCATGATGATTTAAGGTGTATATGTTGTCATGGAAAACCGTTTGAAGGATCGACAACGAAATAACATCGAATTGGAGTTCATATTGGTTACTACTTGCTACATTACCACACCGTTGGGTTATGTCTGCAAAAACTTCAGTGATAGTGATTGTGGACTGGTCTTGTTTAGTTGATTGATGCAAGTACCGCTCCTCAATATTGATAGCTTTGTTTGACTTGACCATATTGGAAATGGAAATGATGTTTCACCGCTATATATTTGTAGACATTGACTATTAGTTCGAGAGTCATTTTATAAAATAATTTTTTAAAATATTCTATAATTAAGTTAATGATGTCCAAGTTTTAGAATTATTTACTAAATGTGGACTTAACATTAACTTACTATTTTGTTTACCAAAACAGGTCAAATATTAATAGTTGGTGGACAACACACGCGTAATATATTTAGGAATTCTACACTGTATAGCTGTATACCAAAATAATAGTCAGCAAAGTTATATTTTTGTATATTAATTGTAATATACAAAAAGTATATATATATATTGTATATAATAAATGTATATCTTTTTGTATGTTAGCTAGTGACTGTAATTATTTTTAAATGTGTAAAAAACCTATATATTTATGTGAATTCCATGATGGGCATGTATCATTTAATATAAGGGAAAAGGACACTGTGTGTCCACTCAGCCAAACTAATCCCACATTTAATCACTGTTTGGGCTTAATTCCACTAGGTGTCCGTTTGGCCCAAAATAATGCCAAACAATGGCCGGTCGCAAAATAATGCGAATTTCGCCCCAGGCCCAACTGTGTGCTTAAAAAAAAAAAAAAAACTTTTCGTAGCGACGAAAAGTCGCCACTAAAGGGCTGCTACAGTATATATACATATGTTGGAATTATATATACACTTTATATACAAGAATTATACAGTTTATATACATATGCTGGAATTAATCATACATTCATTTTACATAAGCTATACGTTAATTATACATTTATTATACACATATTATACAATAATGATATGATTTTTTTTTACATATACAATAGTGATACATATTATATACCACAATGATACGGTTTCTATTATACATTTTTTATACGCATGGTACACTTTCTATACAAGACTGATACAGTTTATATACACATGCTGGAATTATATATACACTTTATATACAAAAAATGATACATATTATATACAAAAATGGTACAATTTTCTATTCTATACAAATATTATTTGTCTTGATACACATTATATACACAAAATGATACATATTATATACAAAAATGATACATAACTTAGTGATTCATATTTTATACGGTTTCGTATATTACGTATGGTATCGATACATATTTTATACACAAATGACACATATTATATATAAAAATCGCCTCAAACATTTTTGTGTTTGGGTTTTTATTTGAAAATTGTCTTATTTAAGCTTTGGCTAATGGATGGGATTAGTTTAGTAGGTATAAATTGGGTTTGGGAAAAATTGGATTAGAGGGTGGGATTAGTTTTACCCCACCGGTCATTTGTGTCCTTTTCCCTTAACATAATAGGTGTGAGTTGGCAATATTGTAGGCATGTCAGAGACTAGTGAGCCTGTGATAGGGTGGCCCACTAGGTTACGACTTTTAAGCATATAATATAGGGCTAGGTCCACTCTCTTGACTTAACCTAAGGGCTAAGATCAGGGGCGGAGCTAGGTTGGGCCGAGGGGGTTCCCATCCCCTTTGGCAAAAAATTATATTGTATATACAAGGTTAAAATTATTTTTTATGCATACATATTAAACCCCCTTGGCTTCTTTGTATGTTACTTCTTTATATTTTTAATTTTCTTAATAGTTATCAGTGGGCATAAGCTAAAGGAGAGGAAGACTCAGCATAGTTCGTCTTTTATTGCGTGTTGCTATGGCGGATAAAGGTATGCACTTTTTTTTTTTTTTTTTTTTTTTTTTTTTTTTTCATTATTTTATAGGTGTTCTTGATCTATGTAATTATTGTTATAGTGTTTCTCAATTAATTTAACAGAAGATTTATGTCAAACCCATGATCAAGCAGGCATTTTTTGAAAAGAACGTGCCAACCACAGTTTAAATAATTTTAATTTGTGGGTTAAGCCAGAACTGGAAGTCACAAACACAAATTGATCGATGCATCATTATCATCTACTGTAATTGAATATATTAGACTACGTAAAACAATCAACTAATTTTTTCACCTAACTTTAAGTATCCATTATTGTAACGGCACAAAGGCATAAATACATTTAAATGAATTTGGTATAATCTTCTCTATCATAAAGTTACAAATTAAGGTGTCTCATAACTAGAAATCACCAATTAAAACACTACTTTTTTGGCAGATGCGTTCCTCCTAACTTAAGCCAACAAAAGAGTGGCCAATATTAATTTTTTCCTTCTAATACATTGACTAGTTAGCCTAATGCGCCGTCTGTGAGAATTGTTGATCTTTTGGGGCTCACAATTGCCTTTTAATTTATGAGTTTAAGTTATATACATCAATACATCATTAGTATAAAAAAAAAATTATATTTCCCGTGAATTTTTAATTTATTCAAGGATGAAGAGTTTAGAAGTTATATACATCAATACATCATTATTGTCTTTTGTATCGCAAAACGTGAAAAATATATATATATTTCTTGGATGGTTCGGGTTATGTATGGTTCTAATAATTCACAATCGTTGTCACGTATTTCGTTAAAAAGGGGCCTTTTTTTCTCCCTAAATTTAATCAAACTGGTCTTTAAATTTTGAACCTAGATTTAGAATCGATTGGAGCATAGTTATTCACCGGTCCGGCATAACTTTGAATTAAAAATTGCAGCAAAAGTTTGCCCATTAAAAATGTCCCCACCTATGATAACTTTGTGAAGGAATTATCAAAGAAGACATTATAAGTATTCAAGAAAAAGTCGATTTCTTCACATAATTTTTAACTACATGCCCATCCTAATTAAAATTAGAATCCAAACTTAACAATATTAACAATCGATTGACAAATCATGAATTGCATTTGAAGCTTCAAATGAACCGAATAACCCGGTGTAAGTAAGCTAGCTATAGATGGAACAAATAGTTTTGAATTGTTTTGAATGATGAATATTTTGAAACTTGGTAACAAAACATGCTATGTTCGGGATAACTTTTATTTATGGTTGGGCATACTTTTAACGGGCCACGCAAATCAAGCAATAATAAGATGGGGTCCCGCATAACTTTGGTAAGCCACGCGCTGTCATGGCGGCATCACGTTTTTTTTAAAATTTCGTGGGTTCGAACCTGGAAAAGGGGCAAAATTTAAACCTTTTTTTCTCCCTAAATTTAATCTTAAGAGCATCTATGGTCCAATAGGCAGAAAGATGAACGTTTTTAATCCCAAAACTAACGTGTAGGCCAATTGGGAGTCCCATAAATAGAAGAAGGGCAAATTTAAACATTTTCAATAGGTTAGGGATATTTTTTTATCTATTTCCAATTAAAGTGTGATTATATGTTTTTACTACAGAAAAGAACAAAATAAGAATACAAAGCAATTTTACATGTTAAGTTACACTAGTTCCTAGGATTCGAGTGGATAAATGTTTACACAGTAAGATTTGGCCAGTTTGGTCATGCCGATTAAAGTTGTTGATAAGCATCAAGTGCTAAAAAGTACTTTAGGTGTTGAGGTATATCATAATTAGTTGTATGTTTGAACAAAAATATGTAAACTGATAATATACAGTCAGTAATGATTATTATATGTTTGATAAATATATTTTTTGTTAAAATGACCTAAGTTCCTTAGAGTTATTTACAAAAAGATATAAATCCAAAAGTATTTTACGTGAAAAAGGATGAATGACAAATGACGAAAATGAAGTGAAGACAGAGTTATGAATTTTATTTTGAAAATATTTTGAGCATTAAAAAAGATATTAGGAGTAAAATAATAAAAGATTTCGTCAAATCAAAAGTACTTGCAAGCTGAATTAATGTCATAAGTTGAGAATGACCAACCAATAATATTTTGCTAACTGAATATTTCATTTTTAATTCATCAAACGCATAGATAAACTAAAATCTTTGTTTGATCAGCTTGACACCCTCTAGATATGTATAATTCTTCTTATTATCTTTGTGAAATTCATTATTTTTAATGACTAAACAAAAAAAAAAAGAAGATATTATTACTCGAAGATAAACTAAAAAGATATTATTACTTGAAGATAAACTAAGTCCCTATTATCATTAGACTATAGATCCTTCCAGAGTTTGTTGTGCCTAACTTTACTATCACCTGAGATTCAGCACTAATTTCGACGTTTCGGGTTTTAAATAATTTACATCTCAGTATCGTTTGGATATGAGATTTCAATCATGATTTGATCAAGTTTTGATTTCAGATATGTGTTTATTATCATATTTTGAATAACACTTTAATTTCAACTTGAAATTTTAATTTCAATTCCCAAATTCACATCAAAGGTAGAATTTCAACTCAAATTTGTGATTTTAAATTTTCTAAAATTTAAAATTTGGCCCATAAATTTAGATTTTGCAAATACAAAAAAAAAAAAAAATTCATTACAAAATTAATGACCCAAGTCTTCATTTAATATTTCTCTGGTGAAATGGAGGACCGGTCTTCTTTTAATAATATTTCTTTTTTCTTTTGACATAGAGAATGAGTTCTATAAATGACAGGTTTTAGATAGCCAACTAGATGAGAACTGGCCAGATTTGGCTTCTTTTATATACTTCAATCTCTGTCTCATTGTAAATAAAACTCCATTCAAACTTGACTGGGAGTATTCATCATCTTTTTTCATAGTAGTCATCCAACAAAAAAGGAAAAATCACTTAGCGCAGTGCAATAGGAAAGAAAGCGTCGAGCACAAACTTTTATGTCACCAAAAATTCTTTTTAATTTATTGGTACAAGAAAAAACATGCTACCCTGTGATATATTAGCAGAAATCCTCTCAAGACTCCCTGCCAAAAATATATGTCAACTAAAAGTTGTCTAAAACATTGGCTCAACACAATTTCCACTCCTCATTTCAAGAAACTCCACTACCAAAAATCCATAAAAAAATCCCCATCTTGTTTTAATTGATGAATCTATAAAATCCAACTCTTTTACCAAAACATTTACAATATCCACAGTTGACAACCTTAAAAATCCAACTCCAAATCTTGACAAGAAATTCTCTTTAGATGTTTTGTTTCAACACCATACTAATTTCTCTTTTAGTCACTGTTTGATTTGTTACAAAACCAAAAACAGCATTTGGTTGTACAATCCAACTACTCACAAAATCAAGAATTGCCACCTATTTCAATTGCCATGATTAGTTTTGAATTAGGATACATACCATGTTCCAATGAATTCAAGATTGTTCATTTTTTTGGAAAACAAGATGATGCTAATAGAGTTGGTTATGAGATCATAACTCTTAAAGATGGAAACTTTGTCCCAGATTCTTGGAGGGTGCTTGAAAATCATAAGACTTCATATAAAGGGGCTGATCATAACACAAGTAAAATTGCTTCTTTGTGTGTGAATGGCTTTATTTATTGGTTGGTTTATGATATGGAAGACAATGAGAAAAGAATTGTGTCTTTAGACTTGGAAAATGAGGTATTTAGGACAATTTCTTGTCCAAAAGACAGTTGTACTACGCAGAAAAGTCTTATGATATATCAAGCACAACAACTTGTGGAAGTAAAGGGGGTTTTTTGGGTTAGCACAATTTTCAGCGAATTTTTCAAATGTGAATATTTTTGTGCTAAAAGAAGGGAACAAAAAGAATGAGCATTTTTGGGTAAAAGAGTTTAGTGTCAACTTGTCTCATATGGGGCATTGGTTTAAAATCGTGGGGTTTGTGCCTTTTACTAATGGGGAGATATTGTTTATTCCAAACAATGGGAGGCCCTTTTTGTACAATACCAAAAATGGTAGTTATACAAATGTGGGAGAATCCAATTTATTGAAATATAGTCACCATAATTTGTACTTTGATAGTCTCTTTTGTTTAGGTAGTGGATGGGGTGATTCCTGAAGAAAGAGAACTTGGGCTCAGGTTTTGATGTATTTTGACATGATTTTTAGTACGCTATCTAAATTAGGATAGTCAGTAAGGAAAGGTGGAAAGCTCATGTATAGGCGTCTACGGCAAGATCCGTCATCTTGACAGAAATTGCTTTAAAATTAGGGACCCACGGGTTTTTAAGATTTTCAATACTCATGTATCTCGAAGACAAAAAGTGGGTGAGATTCGTCATTCTCCACTTGCAAGTCAAGTTTTTCAACAGATTCTTTCAAAATATTCTAATGTTCCTAATTAGAGGCAACAAGCAAGTCGAGTTGACCAGATATAATCATCAATAATATGTACTTTGGTAGTCTCTTTTATTTAGGTAGTGGATGATTCACTCCATTGTTGTGGGAATTAAAGAGCAAGTTTGTTCATGTTGTGTCATATGGTGGCTAACCATAATAAGAAAGTAACAAATAAGTACAGCGTAATTAGTTTTTGCCATTTCTCTTTTTATATGTTTCAACTTCTTTCATTTCCTTCTCTTGTTTTTTGGGTAAAGAACTTTTGTTCATATTCAGTTTCTTTCTACTTTGTTTTGAAGTCTGTAAATTATGTATTTAGCTCTTTATAGGTTTCCTAGTTTTATATTGTGCATTAGAAAGGAATGACAAGATCAAATTTTCGATTCAGAAAATATAAGAGATAATAGTAAAAAAATGTTGGGTATGCGAACAAAGTATCACATTGTGATAAGATTCCTAAAGGGGAAACTCTAGGGAATCACAAACACAAGTAGAAACGGAGAATTAAAGATAGAAGAAAATGGGGATGAGAAGAGAAGATAAAAGCAAGACCCAAATTAGATGGAATAGAAAGACAAACTTGGAAATAGGTTTCCAAATCCTCCTTTCTAACTCTAACAATTTGAACCTATATTAATTGAAATCGAGGCAAGAGAAATTCAATTGATATCCACAAATGAACACTCTTCATGAATTTCAAGGACAAGGGTTCATTAACAACAATGGAACTACACTCCATCAACTAAGTCTAAAACTATGGCTAGTAAGCCAAACAAACTATGATAATAATATCAATCCTCAATTCATCATAAACTAAGTAATGAAATGACTAAGTGCAGTATTTATATGTTATATCTCGTATTTTTTATACGACGAATTATTCGTAAACTAATCGACGTAAGTCCAAGGACAAGATTATTCTGGGATATGAAACAAGGACTTTTAATTCCCGATTTTAATTAGTGCACGATTTGCTTATAAATTTCAAATAGCATTGAAATATTAGTGGAGATTTGGGATTAATTTACCATGATTAGATTATTAAGTGGGGATTAGTGATTAATTAGTATTAATCGAGTCATTAGTGCACTAAGTGGGCCCCACGAAAATGTGGCTGAATCTAATTGGTTCATGAATCTTAGTGGGACACATGTCATGGCTGGACATGTGTCACTTCCATGGGCAGCATATATAAATAAGATGGATGACTAATGAATCAACTATGTATTCATTTCATCTTCATCAATTTGTGAGTTATAGAGAGAAAGGGAGCGACCATGGGCGCACTCGTTTCACGGCCAGCCATGGTTTTTTAAAAAAAAAAATTGATTTAATTCCAAGGTGATTTACAAGTTCAAGGAGGTGATAGCAACATTGGATATTGAATCGAGGAAGAAGAAATTACGAAATTGGAGCAATTAAGAGTAGAAATTCCTCCGAGAAAATTGTGGTAAGATTTTCCTATTTTATGGTGTAGTTGTGTTAATAAAGTTGTAATGAAATTATAAAAATTGAATTGGACGAAGTCAGAAGTAAGAAAATACATGAAATTGTTATTATGTGAAATCGTGGATTGAAATGGATTTGGAATTGTTATGGACTGAGTTGTGAGAATTTTATGTGTTGTTGTTGTTCTTGTTGAGCTTGGAAGATTATATATTGTGTTGTGTGTTGGTTGGGCTGTTGTAAGGATGTTTAGATGAAAATGTTACGACTATGGATCATTAATAGTAACTTGAATATGTAGTAGCCGTATGCGGATTGTTATCGAATGTTATGAATGTGGGCTGTTTGGAATATTGTGCGGGCTGTCCGGAGTGTTCTCGAGTCTTGTTTGAATAGTCTCGGGTTGGTACTTGAAAGTATGATTATTGATGTTGGCTTGGTTGTTATGTAATTGGTGAAAATAAGGGAAACGTCGTCTAATTATCTAGAAAGGAATTATTAACGTTAGAATACGTTTTGAATCTCCCCGTAGCTTAACCGTAGTTCTTGACGTCTTAATATAGGTTGAGGTACCATTGGGCAGCGTATACGTGTTGTATTGCGAGTAAACGCTAAAGGTATGTAAAGCCTATCCCTTCTTTCTTTTGGCGTGTCCTAGATGTAAGTAAGATAAGATATGAGCTTTGGGGTAACTCTATTCATAAGTTCCGAGTATGAATTATGATTCTTATTCACTTCTTGATATTAAATTTTTTAATGTAGTGGAGCTATTGCCCTCGAGTATTTTATATTATTGAATAGTAAATGATGCATAAAGAGTTCCTATTCTTAAAGGATTCTATAATGAATAATGTCCTTAACTTCTCATAAGCTATCTCGTATTGGCTTGATACGCTGACTATGACCCCTGAGACTTTCCTTTATATAGTTCGTAATGACATTTAGAGAGAACTTAATATGGCTATCATCGGATACTCGAGCGTTGGTTAGTCTACTTATCTATTGAGTCTCAAAAGATGATTTATATGCATATGGTTACTCACTACTCGCTCGTGCATCGTTATTACATCTTTCATCGAGTCCCTACTAGAGGGCCGGGTATGGTATATATATATATTATGATGTTATGTTGTGTTATGGTGTTATACGTATTTATGGTGCTATCTTGTGATACGAAGCTATCTTTGTGATACGGAGTTATGCCGTGATACGGAGTTATCTTTGTGTTCGGGTATCTTTGTGTGGCGACCATGTTCACCGAGTCCCATAATGGGCCGGATATGATATATGATATTAACACGCATGATTTGTGTTCCAAAAGCAAGCATTTTGGTACTTTGGTTATTGTACTCGTTTTCTGTACTTCTCATTTCAGTTATGATCTTTCTAATGTATTTCATGCTTTATATACTCAGTACATATCTCGTGCGGCCCGCTTTCTTCGGGCGCGTTTCATGCCCGCGGTACAGATTCTCGCTTCGGTGATCCATGACTTAGGATTTCTATTCGGCTATCTTGGAGTGCTCCCTTGTTCCGAGCCTAGCTTTTTGGTACGGATCCTTTTGTTGTATATATGTGTCTATCCAGGGGTACGGCGGGGCCCTGTCCCGTCATATGATACTGTTATTACTCTTAGAGGTCTGTAGACATATGTGTGGGTTGTATATTGATGTTGTCCAGTTGTGTGTGTATGACTTATGTTTTGGGACGTTCCCATTCGTAGTGGCAGCCTTGTCGGCTTGCGTATGTATATGTGTTTTGGGATGCTGTATGTAGTGGCAGCCTTGTCGGCTTGCGTATATATAGTTGGGGCGTTCCCCTATATTATGACAACCTTGCCGGCCTATGTGTAATATCGTCTGTTGAAAGTTGTAACTCCTCAGGAGACAGGTTGCTATGATATGTCTATTTATGCGACAGTTTTGAGATGACGTCTTGCCTTTTTATATATAAGTTCCTTATTATGCTAATTGTGAGCTGATTATAGTTAACAGGTGTATACGAGTGTCCAGCTCGGGCACTATTCACGGCCTACGGGGTTGGGTCGTGACATTATACTACTATGCTAAAGAAGACTAGACTAACTATTACAACAATACTCTTAATGAAGTAAGAGCCTTGTTTGATAGTCTTCTTTAGGGATGATGGCTCGACTTTAAAGAATAGCCTCTTTGCATGGCCAACCACCACCGTCTCCCTCCATCTCATCTTCACGCCATGCGATCAAGCAATCATCCATACGTCATATGCTCTCCTATGAAGCTCCTCAAAGGTCTCCAAAGCCTCTCTTCGCATGACCATGACTTGTAAGGTTTGGAGATCCTTGGCTCGGCCTCAGATGAAGTATCTTGATTCATGTGTGCTCCTCGGGATCGTATCACATTGGTAGCTGAAAAGAAAAAGTAGTTACTTATAAGGTATTGGATACTCTTAATGATGTGAGGCCTTTTGTGAAAAACCGTGCGGGCTTGGTCCAAAGCGGACAATATCACATCATGTAAAGAGTATCTTTAGACCGTTTTAGCCCAACAACTGGCATCAGAGTCAATAGTTTGGCGGGACGAGTATGAAGATGGCGGAGTGTGGCGTGGGGCCCAGCTTAGTGCCTTTGCCGGTCTATGGGCCGGTTTATGACCTTTACCCGTAACTTCAAAGACGCATACATAATCTTTAGGTTTCGGTGACCGTAAACACTCTGACGATGTGGGTGGCACACAGACATATTGAATCTTTGACCTATGAATTATGGTAATGAGCCATGTGGAACTTAGTTCGAGGGGGAGATTGTTGGGTGTGCTAACAAAGTACCACATTGATAGCTGAAAAGAAAAAGGAGATACTTATAAGGCTTTGGATTCTCTTAATGATGTGAGGCCTTTTGGGGAAAACCGTGCGGGCTTGGCCCAAAGCGAACAATATCACATCATGTTAAGAGTATCTTTGGACTATTTTAGCCCAACAAAAAACAAATACTATCGTTTTATTAGTGTCAGTTGAGGCCTCTCTTTGATCATTTCTGTGTTTCGATACTTGCCATTTCTTTGTTGAATAGAGATCTTCATCGATCTCCACTACGGCTGTCATTCCTTTTCATGAGTTTCACACCCCAACTATCAGTTGTTTCCTTTTCCTACCTGAACTATCACCATAGTTGGGATGCGAAACTAGGGAAAAAGCGATAGTTCAGGTGTATTTTTAATAATTAACTCAAAATAAAAGATCTATCGTAAAAATTGACTATCCATAAATATATAGAAAAATATAAGAAAAAACATTTAGATGAAAAGAAAATAAAGAAAGCATGATTGCCTAACGCCAAAAAAAATTGACCTCCTGGCCACTAATTTGTTTTCTGGCAACTAACACATAATTCAATTACTTTAAGGTACGTAATGAAGAAAATTGTGACTTGACTATTATGATGGCTAAAGTCCAGTTACATTAATATGCAATAAATAATTATATATTTTATTATTATAGTAGACGAAGTTCAATGACTATACGTGAATTAGCCTTGCCATTTCTAAAAAAGAAAAAGAGAAATCACAAGATTTCTACTGCTAGCTTATTTGCACAAGCTAAACAAGTAGATGGTTTGATTATGTTTTTCTTTTATACGCAACTGAAGTTAATAATAAGTAATACTAATTCCCTTACAAGGTTAACTTAGAGTAATGCAAATCTAAACACGAAAGATTCTTTAAGTTAAATAAATTTCTCGAACGGTGCCAATTGTATAATAGAAGACTTTTACCAACGAACCTAATTGATTTAGAGTTTATTCTTTTATTGATAGTGGTGTTGGAATCTCAGGATACATATATTCGGTAAAGCGAAAGGCTTTAATTTTTCAGCAAAAAAAAAAAAAAAGTTTTAATTTAAAGCAATTCCTATAGTGTGCGTATATAATAGGTATACTTTCCTATAGGCGTGATTAAACCCGTCAACCGGTTTGAACCGGACCGGACCGGTAACCGGTTACGGAACCGGTAGCCGGTTCCGGTTTACCGGTTAAAAACCCGAAACCGGAACCGGTCCGGTTCAAACACGTCCAAAAACCCCTTCTTTTTTTTTGTATAGTATATATATATATTATAGTATTTATTAGTATATGGTAGGTATATTTACATATGTTATATAAGTTTATAAGTAAAGTTTATATATTTAACGACTTACAGCAATCGAGAATACGCATATACGTGTATGTGTGTATATATATATATATATATATATATATATATATTAAGTTATATACTTAAGTTATACTACATATACCTAAAATATAGTAAGGATATACTTATATATATATGTATATATATATATGTTATATAACTTATATATATATATATATATTATAACCATATATATATATATTATATATGTATCCTATATATTATCTATAGTATATTTTAGTTATTTTTCAAGTATATAACTTTCTAGTTTTTAATTTAAGTAGATGTATATTATAAGTATATTCTTAGTATATTTTAGGTATATTCCTAACTTAATATAAGTAAAAATATGAACACAAGTAAATAGAAGAAAGCTCAATGAGCTATATATTTTATTCATTCTTGGATAACATTTATTTGCAAGTTGTAGTTTTTTTTAACTTGCAAATAATACATGAATTGCAAAGAAATAGTAGAATAATAAA
>NC_081349.1:43099880-43109164 GCF_029784015.1 Lycium ferocissimum
CACAAATATTTCCTCATTAAGCCCACCCCTAACAATACCACTACTACCGCACACGTCTAAATCTTCGCCATTATTAAATAGAATTAATTTAAATCACACTCAAATAAATCACAAGAAAATAAATTGCAACAAATTAAATTGCGTTTATTAAATTGCGAAAAATAAAGATAGAGTTGGAACGAAGATATCAAATTGCCGGACTAATTTCCAACAAAGTGAAGGCGGCTAGAATTGCAAATCCACCAAAGCTACTTCAGATTGTTGCAAAATTACTAACTCCACCAACAATATTATAATTGCAAAATTAATAATTGAAACTATAATAAGACTTTATAATATTTATTTGAGAGAAATTTAAAGTGACTAATTATTGCAAAGTAACTATAATTGAGAGATTGAGATTTGAGAGAAGGAGAAGAGTGAATTGGTGTGGATTAAAAAAATGGAAATGGAGAGGGGTTTATATAGGGGTGGGGGATGGGTTAAAGTGTTAAAAAAAAAAGTTTGGGGGGTTGGGGGGGGGGTGGGAATGGGTTTGGACCGTTTAGCAACGGCCATTTTTTGCAAATGGACCGTTGCCTACGGTAATGAGCAAATTTCAAATTTCAACGGCTATATTTAAAAAAAAAAAAAAAATTAATTCCACCGGTTTAACCGGTTCCGGTTTCAAAAAAATCAAAACCGGACCGGTATGTAATAAACGGTTAACCGGTTCAACCGGTTCCGCTTCCGGTTTTACCGGTCCGGTCACCGGTTTGAACAGGTTAAACCGGACCAGTTGACGGGTTTAGGCGTGATTCATTAATGAAATTAATCCCTAGTCACATATACGTAGAGTCCCCAAGCTAACACGTTTATATGAATATCTCTACTGGTATGTTCGGCATCTTTGAAGGTAATGGCGGAGCTAAGAATTCAAACAAGGGAATTTAAAAGGAAAATATTATATCAAGAGGATTCAACAACTTATATATATATATATAAAAGAGTCAATTTAACTCTATTTACGTAGTATAATTTTTCAATAACCCCTTTGCCTCGGCCCCTGTTTGAAGGAATACCCCACAACCAAAACTATCTCTTCTTTTTCTTGCTCAACCGACACGATTGATTGGTTCCTAGATGTGCTCCTTAGCATGCCATTATACGTTTAAACCTTTTTATCTTTGTTGTTTCCCTTCTTTTTTCTGGTTTAAATCACTTTGAGTTGTACAACAAGATATTTGCTGGTGGTGGGTATGAGTATTTAGTAATAGAACGATTAAGAGGGGCTTTGTTTTTATTAAATCTAATAATCTCTCAATTGCACGTGTTTGCTGAGTTATATAATATATATTTTGTATAATAATATAAATATATGAAGATTAAAGTATAAATGTTTGTTAAGAATCAATGTTGGTGATTTGTTTGTCAAGATTAACATGATTGTATATCGTTTGAATCTACGAAAATGAATTAACAATCAAGGAAATAGAGAAAACTAAGTCTAGAAAAATTCGAACTCAATTAAACTCTAACCATCTTCAAATTATAAACTTTCACATAACATATCTTAGTTCAATAATAAATTATAAAAGTAGATTTAGAAACTCATGACTTGTGAGTTATATCCAGAATTTGATGACTGTGGGCGCCACTGTTTTAAATTCAAACCTACTATTAGTGTAGGAGATTGAATTAGGGTGTACATATAGTTATTTTGATCCGTTTTGAATTAATTTGGTTCGGTCCAATCCATTATGAATCAATTTAGTTTGATTTACAAAACTTTTTATACTTAAATAAATACTTGATGACTAAACCAAATAAGTAAGTTTTGTCCAAATCGATCTAATTCTCTTGATTCAAATTCTATTGATTATTGTGATTAATAATATAAATTAAGAATAAAAGTTTAAATCAGCATATACACCATTTGATCTACATATATAGCTAGACTAATATTATGTCTATTGATGTCATCATTCTAAAAGAATTTGAAAATCAAGGAAAAATAACAGCAGATGGATAAAAAGAGAAAATAATTAGTCACATTTAAGAATTTGTTGTTAGTTATGCACTTTATTATGTAAAATATCTATACATGTATAAAATTTTATCCAAGCATCGGAGTGTTGTGGCACTCTCAAGCTCCTACATAGATCCGCTCGCCCTCAATGCCCCTATGCATTCAATGTCCTCCAATTCTAAGGAGGACATTGAATAGCAGCAGAGGAGTGCTAGATTAATTTTCATCAAAACAATCTCCAAGTTACTTTTGTTATTGTTAATAACAAGAAAACAAATTTCCTACTGAATGGTCACATCAACTAGTAGTCAAAAGTCGAAACGTTACCACGTGGGCCGTGTAAGAGCTCTCTCACTGCCTTGGCCCTTTGGACCTAATACTCAGTCCAAACTATTTGGGGTTCTAATTTTTTCCTCCAATCTTTCTCCCTTATTTTATTTTGGAAAAATCACACAAATACAACTTTTTAAAATGGTAATTAAAAATATTATAATTACTTTCTAAAAATTACATAAATACAACTTACTCAAAATTTTAACTCTTTAATTACAAAAATACAACTTTTACAATTGTAAAATATCTATAATACTTAATTTTAGGAGTTACGTACTACCATTAATGCATATCCACTTTTTACTTTTTTTTTTCTTTCAAAATCATTCCCCCACCCCCGCACCAAAGAAAAACCTATGAAAAGGGCATGAGAGAATGTATTTTTTCAAATAAACAAAACAAAATCAACTTCACATCCCATATTCGATCTACCGTTTTTGAAAAGAAAAAAAATCTTTCGTTTCCTCCTCTTTATTCTTCTTTTTGTATTTGTACTTGATGACTGATGCAATTTTTTTCTTGTAACTAAAAGAAATTATTTAAATTTATTAATATTAAAAAAAGTACATGAAAAGATACGGTATATGGTATCTGGTATAAGAAAAGTACATGAAAATATACCTAAAAAAGTATAAGATATATAACAAATCATATTATATAGATAGTATATAATAGTGCAATATACGTAATATATAAGTACAATAATATATACTTGTTCAAAAAATTGTAGTGTAATATATATCATATGAATAATAATATACTGGTTTATTGATTAGAATGCTAGTTGATTGTGTTGGAGATTTTTAGAAAGGTATTTAATGTGTTTTGATATATATTTAATTTGGTTATCACTATCTTGAAACTCCTTAAATTTAGCCTTTTATTAATAGCAACATTCTTGATTTATGGTATAATATTATAGGGTTTGAGGTAATGTTTCCTTAATGATAGCTAGGACAAATTAAGGAAAAGATATAACCTATATAAATTTATTAGTACCATATTTGTACGAAATTGACCATATCTAAAGATATTTCCTTTTATCATTTATGGGGTATATTTTGTAGATTGTAAATTAAAAAATAGTTGTAAGTTCTGTAAATAGTTGTATATTTACTAGTATTTGTGTAAGTTCCCATGTTGTTTTAGTAGTTGTTGCCTTATTAGTATTGGATTGGAAACCCCTAATCGGGAAAATTTTGAAGAAACGGAGGAAGGCTCCTATAATTGGCCCTATACTTGCAATATAATGTTCCTAATGATCCACTAAACAATATAATGTTACCCACTCCCTCTGATCATTAGTTAATCTTTGCATATAGTTGTCATGTCTTAGCCTATATGCTGCGTACCTAACAAACAATCTCCTTTCCATTTTCTTTGTTTTACTTTACCTGAGAAAATGATCAGTTCCTAACCTTTCGCGTGGCTTAAAGATCTTTAACGTCGCAAAAGTAATGACAAAAGGTTATTGCATTGTTTTAATGGTGCAAATAAATTTTACCTAATCTATTTCAAGAGGCTAGATGTGAGTTTTGTTGATCGAGATCAAGGAACTCAGTTCAGATGCATGCATATGGTGTTTGAATATCTTTTGTATAGCATTATCTTATGAGATAAAGAAATACGCTCCATGAAAAAAATGAGAAAATGTTGTAGCACTGTTTCATACCACGTGTGCAACTGTTGATCAAAAGCTAGCGTTTAACATACGTTTTATCTCAACTTATTATTGTGTGAGGCCTAATTACCCTCACGATTCCTCTGAGTGCTAGAAGTTTGGTTCAATATAATGTTCGCTATCTTAGCATGCTACCAAATGACCATGAGAGATTCGATTTAGGGATTACAACTATAAAAGCTAGTTGGTACAAGTTGACTCGTGGGAAAAGGAAGATCATTGACAGAATCTCATTTATTTTGTATTTGTTGGTACCGGTTATGACTTATGGGTCATAATTGTGAACACAAGAAATTATGATACATGATATCTAGGTGTGATGTATCAATGGATTCAAATGATCTAGGGCACTGAGCATATTCCTAACAGATGTATCATAAGGTGTTCTCATAGTATGTCAGTCGCACGAAATATTTATCATGTATGAAATGATGCAAGACAATTTAAAAGAGAATATGTTTTCCTTAGCTTGATGGAGCTTGAGCATTCACTTATATTTGAGTGAAAGGTGCTGGAAATAGCTACTAGGTTATGTCCACCCCTAAGGGGCGGCGCTAATTGGCCCGGCCATCAACCTATTAGCTTATCCTCCTCCTATATAAACTCTACGTATAACGTCTAATTAAATACACTATTATAGGGTGATGGAAATATATATATAGACTCTTCCATATTTAATATGGCGACTAGGGTGTATAAAGAGAAATGGCTCTACATCTTCTAGCTAGAGATATATATCTAGGTGTGGACAAAGAGAATGCATCCGCTTCGTTCGATGATCGGTTACGAACGAGTCATGGTTGTTGCAAATCCATTCCGCTAAAGAGAAACTCATAAATCTCCTAAACTAGTATTTTCAGTTTAATACTACAATAATGAAAATAATAATTGTTACAACAACGACAAAATAGATCTGGATATGATCGATAATTATAGGGATTTTAGTTTATTTTAAATATCAATTGCTTTCGCCCTCGTCCAAAAGAGTTTGAATATTATAACATTTGTACATACATATAAGTGTGCTCATTTCTATATATTGAGTGCAGGCCAAGTGGGCAACACGTACTTGTTACTTTGTCTATATCCTACTTCACTATTAACAAATTACAAATGGGATAACATGATAGGAAGGAGAATCCAACGGGGTTGTCCCAGCTGGTGCACCATGCATGTCTCATGACACCTCTGTGTTAATTTGTTTGTTTTCTTTTTATCACTTGCATCAATATTTTCTTATTGTTTGTTTGGTGGAAGAAGAAACAGCAGCAGCAGCAGCAATTGGAGAACTATAGAATACAATAATATTGTATTATAATTATTTTCTCACATGCAATCTGGATGATGTGAAGGACCTCTAGAAGATTGGGACATTAAAGGATAAAAGTGGACTAGAAGTAGTTCTACCCTTCCAGAAAAGAAGTTTACGTAGTGGTTGCAATTGATAATATGTTGTAATATATAAAATAGAAATATTACATGGACTAAGATACTAATAATAAAAATAATAGTCACGCAACAAATTGTGAAGAAAATAATACATTAGTGTTTATTCATATGATCAATTCAATCTTTAAGAATTCGTTCTTTTTTTTTTTTTTTTTTTTTAAATTGAACTGTCTCCTTTTTATTAGAACTCATCAACCAAGAGTACATTGTTGAGGGGAGAACTTCCCTCATTCAAATTGTAAGGCTAACATACAACCCTATCTATTTTGGATTCACCAATATGAAGTACTGAAAAAATAAAAGCTACCTACTAGTATTGTTCCTGATCATGGTGGCTCAACCTCAATCTCTGCAGCCTTCAATTGTCTGATTCTGAATGATGCAACCCCCATTCTGTCCAGATGTAGCAGTCCCTTAGTTGTTCTTGGTAAACTCTCAAAACTTGTAAACACGTAACTCCCTTGATGTTTGTGGCTGAGTGGAGCTAGTTTGTCTGCTACCTTGTTTGCCTCTCTGTAGCAGTGTTGAACTCGAATTTTTCTCCTCCTGATTTCTTTCTTTATTGTTTCCACTTCTGATAACATGTTCCATGGTGGAGTTGTTTCTCCTGATATACTTGTCACCAGTATTTTTGAATCCATTTCTGCTATGATATTTTGCAGTTCCTCTCCTTCTGTTAAGTCTAGCCCGTACTGCAAAGCCTTACTCTCAGCCCAGTTGTTTGTTCCTTTTCCTAGGAACACAGAAAATGCTGCTATCATCTTGCCTTCATGATTTTTTATGATGCCACCTGCTCCACATTTCCCCTCTCTGCAACTACCATATGTGTTAATCTTGTAGCACTGACTTGGTGGTTTGATCCAATACACCACCTTGGTTGACTTGTGTCTCATAGGCATGTCAATCAAGGTGTGCAAGAACTCCCAAGAATCCTACAGTCTGATTTTTCCAAACTTCTGTTCTGTCAACCCTATCAAATCCTGCAGTATTGCCCTTTCTGAGTTGTACCTGGAAAGGCCTCTGAACCATACTTGAATGCACATCTGGATCTCCATAATTCCCACATGATTAGAATTGGAACTATCTTCACCATGAAGGCTGCCACTATATTCCATGTTTTGTGACTCCACCACCGAAGCAGCGTTTGTCTAAGCTGCAAACCCCTTATCTGAACTCCAAATATCCCAGCAAATCTGTCCTATATGCTTTTTGCAAAGTTCCCATTACAAAACAAATGTTCATTAGTCTCAAGCTCCAATGCTGGAGGTGAGCAGCAATGGCATTTAGCTTCTAGGTTTCTACCAAACTTGGACACTTTAGTATCTGTTGGTAGTCTATCATTTAGTGCCCTCCATGTCACAAATGCTTTCTTGAAAGGTGCCATTTTTTGCCAGACTTTTGTTCCTATTGCTGAAGTCTCTCTTTTCTGTCTCAACTATTGCCATACTGATGCAACAGAAAAGGAACCAGAGCTGGTTGCTTTCCATATTGCTTTTTCTTGCACCCCATGTGACACTATTAGCTGTTGCTGGTGTAGTATGCTTTCCACTTCTTCTAGTAATTCCACATCCCTTAATACTTGCCCTATCCCACCTTCTATCATCTTTCTCAATCTGACATCTACTTGTGGGCTTCTTCTTCCATCAGTTTGAATAATGCTCCTTGTCTTGACCAGTCGTCATACCAAAATGATAACTGCCCTTCTCCTGGTATCCATATTATATTCTCCTTCACCTCTTCTCTGATCTTGCATAGTTCCTTCCAACATAAAGATTGGTCTCTCTTCCACTTTACTGCCACTGGGTGAATGTTATGAAAGTATTTTGCTTCCATGAACTCTCCCCAGAGTGAGCCTCCAATTCTCAAATTCCACCATATTTTTGCTATGAAAGCTGTACATACATCCCTGAGATTTTTGAATTGAGCTCCCCCCTCCTTATATGGATAACATAGTGAATTCCATGCTATCCAATGGTGTCTTTCATAAGCATCTGAAGCTCTCCAAAAAAAAGCTTGAAGGATCTTTTCTAAGTGAGTAAAGACTCCACTTGGGGCGGGTTAATGGTTGATAAAGCAGGAGTGAGTGGGCACTAGCTGCGAAACATACGTCCGATTAGAATAGCTTTCCCTCCTGGTGACAACAACTTATTTTGCCATCCTCTTGTTCTATTAGTAACTTTATTAACAATATCTGAGTAAAATGCCGACTTCTGCCTACCCACTGCCTACCCACTATCAATGGACAACCTAAATATTTTACAGGAAAACTTTTATACTGTATTCCTGTATACCTGGATATTCTGTGCTTCATCCAAACTGGAACCCCTGATGCAACCATAAAGCAACTCTTAGTTTTGTTTATCTTTTGCCCAGATGTTGCTTCATATGTGGCTAAAGTCTTCATGATCAACCTGATGCTTTTCTTGTGCCTACTCATGAATATGATCATATCATCTGCAAAGGTAAGATGATTGATTTGTGGTCCATGTTCTGCCATATAGAAGCCCTTATAACCCCTTCTGCTCTGCAGTTTATTAAGCATGATTGACAACAGTTCTACACTGAGCACAAACAGGGATGGGGAGATTGGGTCACCTTGTCTCAACCCATTTTCAGCTTTGAAAAATCCATACCTCTGACCATTTACTATCAATGAATACCGCATTGTTGGATATGTGTCTATGAATTAGACTTACCCAACCTTCTGAGAACCTCAGCCTTCTCATTAGTTTATACAAATGTGGCCAGGCTACCCTATCATATGCCTTGGCCATATCCAACTTCATCACCACATTTTCTCCCTTCTTAGGTTTGTGAATATCTCTGATAATTTCTTGTGATAATAGAATGTTTTCAGATATCATTCTACCTTTAATGAAGCTTGACTGATTGTTGGAGATGATCTTTGGTAAAAACCTAGCCAATCTAGCATTCAAAATCTTACACAGAATTTTGCTAGAGACATTGCACAAACTTATTGGCCTGAGATCTGTCAGTTGCTGAGCAGCCTCTACCTTTGGTAACATTACAATGCAGGTATGAGTGAAAAACTTTGGGACATTAGCACCTCTGAAGAATGCAATAACTGCTGCATGTACATCATCTGCTACTACTTCCCAAAGATGATTGATAGAAAAGTGCACTTAAACTGTCAAGACCCAACCCCGTAGGCCGTGACTAGTGCCCGAACTGGGCACCCAAACACATTCATAAATCCGAGTCACAAACAGATAGCTTATGCGTATACAAATATCAGACGTTGTCTCAAATTATCTCAAACTGTCTCAAACACATCTCAAACACAAACATATGTATATCAGAAGCCGGCAAGGCTATCAAATGGCGCAACGGCCCAAAAAATATATACAAATGCAAGCCGACAAGGTCGCTACACGGCGAATGGGATCGCCCATAACATATAACATACAAACACACTCGTACGAATGCATAACCCACATACACGTCTACGTACCTCTAAATGCACCAACAAATCATATGACGGGACGGGCCTCCGCCGTACCCACGAACAAACATATACATATGCAAAACGAATATATACCAAAATGTGGGTCTCGGGAATAGGAGCACTCCAAAACGAAAAGGGTGTCCTAGACTAGCGGATCACCGAACCGTGCGTCCGTACTTGCGAAAGATGAAACGCAACTCGAAGAAAGGGGGTCGCACGAAATATGTACCGAGTATGCAAAGCGTAAGATATAGTAAACAAATCCGAGTCATAATCGAAACAAAAGTACGTAAAAGTAAGTGCATATCCAAATACCAAAATGTTTACAAAATTCAAATCCAAAATTT
>NC_081349.1:43109264-43154355 GCF_029784015.1 Lycium ferocissimum
AAGCTGACATTTCTTGAAGTTCTCAAATTCCCATCATTTCCCACTTTCAGGTTCTTCTTTATTTCCACCCCACCATTTTTTATTTATTAAAAAGATTGTTTTTTTCTTGTTAATTTGGAAAAAAAAAATCTGTTTCTTGATTTATTGTTTTAATCTTGAGCTGGATTTAGCTATATGATTTGCATGGTTCATTTCTTGGTTTCACTTGTCTGTGATTTGCGTTTGATGCATTATGTTGTTATAAATTGAATGTATTTGAGGTATTTTCTGATCTTCTTGCTTATTCATATTGAAACTTTTATTTGCCTAAAGAATTTTTTTTTGGTTAGGTTTGCTGTGTATATACAGTCTATTATACAGATACACTATTTTTTTTTTTTAAATTACATTGTGTGTACATGGTTTGATCCAAAAAGGGCTAGATCCAAACTCTGGTTGCTGTATCTGTTTATTAATGTTATTGATCTCTGTTTAATTTTGGGTTGTTGTAGCAATAAAGTTCCCAACTTTTGCATATTTCAGACCACTTGTGTGATTTGATCCTTTCTGAACTTGTTTATTAATTGGCCATTTCATGTAATTTGATCCTTTTTTAACTGCATAACCTAATGTAGTTAAGATGTTGGTTTTATGAAATCAGATTGAAATGGGGATTATGTTGAGCAAATCCAATTCTTGTAACTTAATTTTGTTTCATGCTTTGTTTGGTGCTTGCTATGTCTGTTTACTGAGGGTGTGTTTGGTATGGAGGAAAACATTTCCCAGAAAATGTTTTCAATTTTCCCATGTTTGGTCCAATAAAATTTCTCTAGAAAACAACAACATACGCAATATAGTCCCATAAGTGAGGTCTAGGAGAAGCGCTACGAAGAACAAGAAGTTCTGAAGTTCAAGGACGAACTCCTTCTTTTAAATATCAACTCAAGGTCTCCTTTCCTTACTTGTTGGTTTGAGTGCTTTATCGAAGGATTGATATAGAGAAAAATGCCTATATTTCTTATCTAAGCCCACCTACCTTGGGATAAGCGGTTACCGGAAGTTTGAAGCTGACTTTAATGAGCAAGAGTAAGATGTACGCAGACCTTACCCCTACCTTTCTCTAGAAAACAAGTTCCCTAAAAAAAAGGAAAATGACTTCCCTAATGGTAGCAGGGAAGACAAGTTTCATAAGTGACATTCTAAGTTCATTGTCTTTTCCCGACCCACCAAACACCCTTAACCCCCACCCCTTGATCATCCTACCCCTGCCACTGCCAAACCCCCACTCCCCACCCCTCCCCATAGTGTTTTGCTAGATCATATAAATGCTCTTGGGATAATATTTATTTGCTTATTTACCAAACGCTAGTAAATAAGTAAGCAACCCACTCATTTTCCATGGAAAACATTTTCCTTCATACCAAATACACCCTGAATGTTCTTGTTTCTGTTCAATTTGCATTGTTATAGTAATAGAGTTTGCATCTTTTCTGTACTTTGACCCCAAAATATGAGATGTGGTCCTTTTCTACATACTTATTAATTGACCATTCCATCTCATTGATCCTTTGACCAGCATATCCTACTGTTGTTAGATGTTAGTTTTCTGATTTCAGATTGAAGTAGGTTGATCAGGATTTATTTCTAAAACTTACATTTGTTCTTTTGGTTATACGGTTTGCAGGGCCTCTCTTCCTCTTTTACAGAAGAGGTCGAGAAGTTAGAGGGAGGAGGCCAATGGATTTTGAAATCAACAGTTGGATTGGGGAAAGGCTCCCCAGGCTTTTTGGTGGAGTCATGCTAACTGCAGCCTTGCTCGGGGTATCTACTAGCTATTTAACAGGGATCAGTCTTCCTACTACTCTGCCCCACCTTTTACCCAATCTAAGTAAAAAGAACCGTGGGAAGAAGCGTATTCGTGTTTATATGGATGGGTGTTTTGACCTGATGCATTATGGCCATGCAAATGCCATAAGACAAGCAAAAGCGTTAGGTGACGAGTTAGTAGTTGGAGTTGTTAGTGATGAAGAAATTGTAGCTAATAAGGGTCCACCCGTTTTATGCATGGAAGAAAGGTACGAGTTTCATTAGTTTCTCCATCTTTCATGGATTAGATTTTTATATTTGTTTCTCTTATCTGTAAAATATTTCATGCAGAAAAAAAAAAGTTGTTTAATGGATTACATTCTGCTTGATGCTTTTTTGTTCTAGTAGGATAGGTGAAGAACGAGTCCAGTGTTATGGACTGTACCAAGACTGAGAATTATAAAATGCACGAGCCAATAAAGTTCTTAAGAGGGATCTTAGTAAAGATGGTATTGTTTAGTCCACATTTTATGTAGGATGATATCCTATAGCCGTGTTGATAACAATTTGTTATCAAGATTAAGATGTATTAACTAGATACACCAATTCAAGTCCTAGTTAACTATCCTTGTAAACTATCTTGAATTAATTAAATTTTATTCCACTTGAGTAAAAATGTTAGCTAATACATAAAGTAGATTTTTTTCAAAATGCTTATTGATGAGCCTAAGCAAGTTTTTGACGTAAAGTGGATTATGGAGAAGAAACTTCTTGAAAGAAATTTCTCCCTTCAATTTATGCCTATCGGCTCTGACATGTTCTCTGTGTGTTTGTAAATGTGTTTTAGTTCTTGGAAGTTCAAATATAAAGTAGCATTCAGTTCAATTACTTGACAAAGAATTGAGTGCAATTTAGTTACGTCTGTGTAACTATGTGATGCCATTTTGTTTCATCAATTAAACTGTTTCAGTTTTCCCGACCTTTACATGTCATCTAAATTTAAGATGCTTTTGCAGAGTTGCCCTTGTTAGTGGGTTGAAGTGGGTGGATGAAGTAATTGCGAATGCTCCTTATGCAATTACTGAAGATTTTATGAACCGTCTGTTTACTGAGCATAAGATAGACTACATTATACACGGTGATGATCCCTGTCTACTTCCAGATGGAACTGATGCTTATGCCTTAGCAAAGCAAGCTGGTCGTTACAAGCAGATTAAACGCACTGAAGGTGTCTCCAGCACAGATATTGTAGGTACTATATCTCTCCTATTCTCGTTCACTTTAAGATTTGAATCTGTTATGCTAATATAGCTTAAAAAATCCAGAAATATGCCTTATTTTTGTGGTTGAACTGATTTTTAGTAAGATTGTGTTCTGTATAAAATGAACCTGCCCCCACCTCAGATAGTTTAATTGCAAACTCTATCCACCCCTGCCCCTAGTTTTTACTTCGTGCATACATATGGAATTAATAATGTACAGAGGTCATTAATCTTCCATTTCTTTTGATGGTTTTGTTAGCTATTCATGATCCTTGCTATATATTAGACTGTTTGTCATGTGCCAAAGTTGTGTATATAGCTGATTATATCAGAAGACCTGCGTATAGTGATTTTTCAGAAAGGAGAATTTTTTTTATAATCAAATGACTTTCCCAAGAATAGAAATGAAAATAAATTAAAGAGATTGCTCAGTAAACATTCTGGAAAAAATGAAGAAAAGGAAATGTTTCCCGGAACCAGATACTAAGAGTGATGAGTATGTTTTTGTTTTCTCATACATTTTACAATCTTGTTTTGTAGGAAGGATTCTTTCATCTGCTAAAAGTATTTCTCAAGATTGCTCCAATTTGTCTCTCCCTGGCAAAGATGATAATATGAACCATGTACATGCTGAGGAAAAAATCTCGAAGATCGATCACATATCTAGTTTTCTGCCCACATCTAGACGGATTGTGCAATTTTCGAATGGAAAGGTACCACAAGTTGTACTCTCTACTTATTATTTGTGAGGCATCAAGCTAGATATATATTGTTCCTTTTTCTAGTTGAATTCAGTGTGTGAACATTATGAGTATCAATTGAAGACTACTCAAATGTAGAATTAGAATTTAGTGACAAACTAAATTCAATCTGTCAGTTGACTTTATGCTACGTCAACTGACATATCCCTATTCAATCTGTCAAATTGAATAGGGATTTCAATCTGTCACTAATTTAGTGATTTTTACATATATATCTTACTTCGTGACGAAACCCGAAAATGCTGATATCGGTTGATCCAGTTGATTATATGCTATGTCATCCACTTCTACTGCTTTAAACATAAACATTTGGCTTAGTTATATAAAAATTTACGGTGATAAAAGTAGAACAAACTTGTGGAGTTTGACAGAATAAACCAAATGAAGATAGAAGGAAAACAGAAAAGTATCCCCGGCTCAATTATAGAAAAAGAAAGGAAAAATAATAAGACGGACGTGGAACTTGAACCGCCGATTCCATTTGTAGAGGTGAACCCAATAATTAAAGACAGAAAACTCTAAGTCTGACTTCTCTTTTTCTCATCGTGATTATTTCTGTTTGAGCTTCTCTTCCTTTTTCCTGGAGCTTTTTAAAAGTATACATTCTCCTACTTTTTTATTCTTAGGGGCCTGGGCCAAATGCTAGAGTTGTGTATATTGATGGGGCATTCGACCTTTTTCATGCTGGCCATGTTGAGGTAAATCCCTAATTTTGGGTTTTTGGAATTTGTCAAGCTTTTTTTTTTTTGAAATTGGTAACTGTAAAGGAATTTGTCAAGCTTTATTATGTATATATAGTGCAATCATATATTGTTAATCTGGATGATTTATGAACTGTCTGTGAAGGTTGCTTCCTTCTACTTGCATGCTAATGCTAAGTTTCACAGCTTAAGATGCAGTATAAGTCATTATCGTTAATGATATCGAGAATCAAGTAGCATTTTATATCAATTGCAATAAACTCTTTTGAACTGTCAAGCTCATTATAATAGTAGGTGTTTTTTAATGGTAGACTAAATATCCACACTATTGAATCTTCTTCTATTGCCTCTTGTACAGGATATACTTAATCTCCAATTCTGATCTTTAACCTGACTTTAGTGTCTTTCATTTTTATTTTTTTTATTACGCTCTGTAGGTCATTAAAATAGTTTCTTCTCATTCAGCATCATTATACAGTTTTACGAATAAGATACTCTTTTTCTCCCACTCAGATCCTTAAAAGAGCTAGACAGTTTGGAGATTTTCTTTTAGTTGGAGTTTACACTGACGAGACTATCAGGTATGTTTATGTTAGTATTAATGAACCCTTATTTAGTAATTAACATCAGTATTACAGAGTAATTCTTATTTTCATGTTATCAAGATACGCTGAGTTTGTGATTGTCTCTGTATTTTCACTTGCATGTTGAGATACCATGGTTTAGTTACTACTTCCTAAAATCTTCACACAGTACTCCTTCAGAACCTGTGGTTATCTCATTTAACAAACTTTCTATGTGTATGAAGATAAAGAATTAACAAAGTTTAATCTTGCAGTGAACTTCGTGGACATCAGTATCCATTGATGAATCTGCATGAACGCAGTCTTAGTGTACTTGCCTGCCGCTATGTTGATGAGGTCATTATTGGTGCCCCTTGGGAAGTGACCCAAGATATGGTAAGCTTGCTTCTACCTTTTAGATGTCTTTTTTATCTCTTCTATCTAGTTCTTTTTAGATTTGTCTGCCTAATTGCTATGTTGCTCGGCCACTTCAAAAATGCTGACGTGTGTGCGTCGGACCCTCCAAAAATTGTGCATTTTTGAAGGATCCGACACGGATGCAGCAATATTTTTGGAGAGTCCGAGCAACATAGCCTAATTGTATTTATTGTTTATCCAAAAGATGTGCTGCTATAACTGAGAGCCTAATGCTCTATAGTTTATAGGTCATTAACCGTGCTTAAAACATTCACCAAAACACTTAAAAATGCAACAAGATAAAATAACCACCCGTGGAAGTGGCTTTTTGCAGTTCTTCCACGAGAGCGTTTTGTTATAGCTAGCTATTCCTTCTGTTTTAAAAAATTAATTGATCATTTTTTCCTCATCCTGCTCTTAGACCTGCAAAGCAGAAAGAAGGCTCTGCATTTCTTATTGATCACTAATTTATTCTCTTTTTTTCTTTCCTATTTGGCATGGACTAGGTAACAACGTTCAATATTTCTGTGGTTGTACATGGGACAGTTTCTGAAAGAAATTCTTGTACAGGAGTAAGTCTCCACACATTTTGGTTGTCGCACAATCACATTTTCTTTTTATCGCGAGGGGAAAAAAAAAAAAAAAGAACAAATATTAGAAGCATGTTCCTGAGAAAAATCTTGGTTGATGCAGGAAAAACATGATCCCTATGCAGTTCCTAAAAGCATGGGGATCTTCCGAGCAATTGAGAGCCCTAAAGATATTACAACCACTTCAGTTGCTCAAAGGATCATTGCTAACCACGAGATATATGTGGTAAGTGGCACTTACCCAATTTGTCGCTTAAGTCTGTAGATTATACAGCATTTACCTCATCAATATACACATGCACTTAGAGAGAGAAAAAAGACGGAAAAAGACAAGACTTGTATAGAAGCATTATTTGGATTGACTACCATGCCCAACAGTGTCGAATTTCTAAATATGATCTAGATAATTTGGTGGGTTAAAACTAAGCATTGCGTTCCACTTCTCGTGATAGTTCAGAAAGCGTCAATTGACTAGGAAAGTCAAAAGCATTGATGGTCAGAAAAATCATTAGTCCAATAGTAGCTTCACAAAGTAGTTTATAAATTTCCTAAGATGCAACAATCCGTTGAGAAGCCCTTGAAATCTTTCATCGCCACTCCTGGAGTTTTAGTTGTGCAATACATTACCTTATAGACTAGGTGCAATACTTGAATTCTCATGAAATGCTCATATCTCTATCTATAGTGAATTGGAAAGTTACAAAGACCATATTATCAATCTCCTCTCACCAGATTAAAATATTTGTTGGCATTTATGTTTTTGATATATGATTCATCGACATTTCTCCAGTTTCTACCATAGATTTATTGCAAATTGATACTGGAATTCTCTAAAAATCTCGATTCCTCCCTGTTAGTGAAGGAGCTGTCCCATGTCAAGATTTTATTTATTACATCCCATGCTCTAACATCCTCAGTTTCTCATCATTTCTAGTATATGTTCTCATTCATTAAAACGCATGTCAAGATTTTACTGATCTTCTTTGAGTGCTATTAGTTTCGCGCTATCATGTGAAAATGGTACCGGGGTTTGGCAATAACCGTGCCTTGTTGAATTGTGCAGAAAAGGAACAACAGAAAAGAAGCAAGCGAGAAAAAATACTATGCAGAGAAGCAGTATGTTTCAGGCGATTAAGTATTATATTACAGTCTCCATTATGGCCTCTTGTAGCCTATGTTACTCGGACTCTTCAAAAATGGACACGGGTGCGTGTCGGATCCTCCAAAAGTAGTGCATTTTTGAAGGATCCGACACGGGTGCGGCATCATTTTTGGAGAGTCCAAGCAACATAGCTTGTAGCTGACTTGTAACTTAGACGAAACTGCTCTTTTTCAAGTTTTTTCGTCCTGTATTTGTATTTGAAAGATATACACATTCGAGGAGTGTCAGGATATAAGAAGAAATTTCATAGTCAGAAGATCTAGATTTCTTTTATTTTTTTATTTTTTTGGTTGTAATCCTCTTCGGGAGTGATACCAAAGATTTGAAACTAATTTTCAACCTCAGATCCATATTGATTCTTGTAAGTTAAGGAACCGTTGTTCTATTCTTATTCTGTAGTTAAATGTGAGTTCCAGTTTCAAATTTAAAACCTTAATTGAGTGTACATAATGTTTGCCTTATTAGTTATTACCATTGTTTCTGCTTTGTTTCATGGTTAGCTATCTTTTGAGTTGGTAATGGAATGCATCCTCAAGGTAGCATCTAGCATGAGATGGAAACAAATAGGAATTTGTTTGTTCACATTAAATGAGAAGATTATTAATTGTTTTTCCTTTCAGACGCACAACGTCAGATATTTCAGCCAAAAAGGGAGAAACAGAAAAACTTAAACAGGATTTTCTCTGGATTCATGTGTAACTAGTATACGTACCCGCGCGATGCGCGGATTGTTCAAAAGAAAAAATAGAAAGGAGAGATAAAAAATAGATGTATATGAACCATATGTGACATATTGCGGATATAATATTCTCAGATCAGTCTTATCACATTCTAAAATGCGCCGATTGTTCAAAAGAAAAAATAGAGAGGAGAGATAAGAAATAGATGTATATGAACCATATGTGAGATATCACAGATATAATATTCTCGAATCAGTCTTATCACATACTAACATTTTCCGATGGTATATATTGTTGCTTCAACTTCATTATTAACCATTTGTTTTGAGTTAAAAACTGTGCAGCAAGAGAAGATGAAAAATTAGCATAAAAAAGACCAATGTTTTCATCAGGTGAAAAGCGAACCAACTCATTTAGCTTTGCTAATATCTCCAAAGAACTTGCCACTTCCATGCGGAAAAGAGTAGTCCAACATATCTGACAACAAAAAATTAAATAAAGAGACCAAAAAATAGTTCTACAACTACATAAGGATCGAATGTATGATTTTTCATAAGTTGATCAAATAAATCGACCAACCTACTGTAACGACACAAGTCATTGGTAGCATTTGGAGCCTATCAAATACTAAAGAGTAGTAGTAATTGTAATTCAAACGTTTGAATAAACTAATGTTGGATATATTAAGTGTTTAATAACTATTCATCTTTGACTCAAATAGCACTCAATAGTCCACCAGTTCATCTATCTAACACTCAAACTTTTATGCCTATAACCAAACAGTGTTCTCCTTTAGTTCTTATTATTTCCCTAGACGTGCTGAAGCCAATCAAATAAAAAATGAATTGAAGCAAATGGTTTTGTGTACCTTGTAATCGTTGTGTTTCTTGAAGAACATTTTACATAGGAATAAACTGAATGGAGTAATTCCAGTTCCAATGGCAAGCTGAGAGACAAATTGAAATTATAAAAAATGCATATCCAAATTGAAAGGCAGCAAAAGTGTGTTAGATGACAATAATGTAGGTAAAATAAAATTTACCATTTTAATGGTGGCATTTGAATTTTTTGTCATGAGCGTTTCTTTATCAACAACTCTAGTAATCTTGACCTCGCATTTGAGCTTCAAGTCACCTGAAATATGAAACATTTGTAGCTACATTAGTAAGCAAGAGCAAGAATGTTTTTGTACTATGCATTAGGAAGAGTGGTTTTAACTTAATGCATGCGAAAACTAAGATAAGCACAGACTAATCTTACATCATTTAGAGAATTAGGGAGTCGTTCATTATGCATAAGAAGTTTGAGCAAAGTCCTTTAACTTCTTCAAGTTTGAGCAAAGTCCTTTAACTTCTTCCCCTTTGTCATTGGTGTACGCAAGCCTTTTGACACACGGAGAAATGTTTATGAAATCTCAAATTTAGACATCTAACTTGTGATCCCTTAAACAACTATGACTATGCTTGGAGTATATATAATGTATCACCTATAGTTGTTGGTAGAATTGATAAGTGTCAATATTAATCACAATCTTGGCATATGATTATCAATCTATTAAGAGTGATCTGTAATAGGTGAAATTTTTCTTCGAATAATTAGGAATTAAAAGCTTATGGTTTTGGAGTTAACGAAGTCACCAAGGGCAAACGTTAGCATGGTATGGAGCCGAATAACTTAAGTTAAAAATTTGAATAACTTAAGAGCCGATTAAAGGCTTTACAATATTTTTCTTTTGGAATTTGAGTAAACAAAAATATTTTTAATTGCCAATCACCGGTTCATATAACTTAAAATTGATATGTAAAATCTTAAATCTCTTTAAACATTTGTAAGATCATGCAGTTGACTATTTTGTAAACATGCTTTCAGTCCTATTCTACTATATATAAGTGAGCTAATGATAATTTTTTACACGTTGGTGGTCTTATTTTGTATAGAGAGTTTGTAGTATACCTCAGATACAACATTTTTTAAATCATTTGCTGACTTTCCGATCATTTTTCTTTTGCATCCCTATCCCACATCATCAAAATAATTGTACCGGTGTCATCTATCACTCCTAATTTTAGCTTGAACCTGGAAAGAGTCATTATAGAAAAAAATTTAAGTTTGTTTATGAAAAAAGTTGAGGTATGTATTATGATCATACCTATGACTGGCAGTTGGAACTTGCCCGCATTTTTTACAATAGAACTTATTCCCCTCTGGCTCAACCTTCTTTGCGCACATTTGCATGCTAAATAAGACCATCCATGCTCTAGGTCTATGTATACAATGGTTGCTACAATCCGAAGTTTCCTACGCTCATAAAAAAATTGGATTTACAACTGTTATGTACAGAAAGATAAGGTAAAAGTTTTCCTGTTGTGCTGATTATTAATAATTAGGTACTCACATGCTTAGAGTCAATCAAAGCCTCAATAGTTTTAACTCCAACACTTCCAGATGCTAATTCATCTTCAATAGAATGAGTCTTTTGAGATGAAATTTGAGTAATTCTTTGTGAGTAATTCTTTGTGAGCTTTCTCCACACACTGAGACGATTCTGTTTCATATTGTAACTTGAGATACGTTAATAAAGAGTAAGAATAAAATTTAATTTGAAATGACCATAAATTTAGCGTAACTTATAGAAACCTGAAGCTAAAGTCAAGAATTTGAGGAAGATCTGAATTGATCCAAAGCTTGGAAACGTGCCAAGTGTTCCTCACTGAATATTGTTCTGCACGCTTAATTATATTAATAAGAGTTTGCTAATTGTACAAAGACATAGAATTGCAAAATAAGTAGACAACTTAATAACCTCGAAATCGATGTGCTTCTAACTTATTTTGCATGACGACAACAACGGGCTTATCATTCGATTCAATCAAATGTGGCTTGATCTCGTTCCACAAAGTCGCCCAAAATGTTGCAGATATATTGTTGCTCCTACAAGGTTAAGCACATGATTCAAAATTACAAACTAATTAAACATTTATTAGTTGTGGAAAGCTTACTTATAATCTATGACTCGAACGTTCATGATCATACGGACGTTACCGTCTTGGTTGACGGACGTACGTCCCCATAACTCACAATTTCGCTACAGATAACATCTACAAAAATATGGACCAAAGAAATCGGTGCGAATTTGTCATAGTTGAGGTATGTTTAAAGCAATAATTTAAAAGAATTAATATGTATGTATGTTGAAGAACTGAAAAGTGCAGATTATTTCATGAAAGTGACATGGACATCCGTATGAATTCCCTTCAGCAGAATCTTTGTTTGGTGCAAATGTAAATAATTTTATTTAACACATAATATGTAATGTTGGTAGATTCATTTCCTGTTCTGTGAAATAATATTGGGTTTTAACGTGTAAAAGCATGAGATCCACCAGATGCTCAACGAGTTTAGATTTATTGAAATTACTACTTTGGCTCATGGGCTGTTGTTTAAAGTTTAACAATATAATGTAGATAATAGTTATAGATAGTAGTTTGGTTTGTAGGTATTAGCAATCAGTTCAACCCATGGACAACAGAAAGCAAATAACGGAAAGTAAAAGAAAAAGGAAAAAGATTTAATTACCGAATAGTTCGGTGTCGTCAAATTCTTGTGGATTAGGCAACTGCTCATAGGGTCTGAATTTGAAGATACACATGTTGCAATATGAATCCGATATTTCCTCAACGATGGTCTTCTGCGTGAAAATCAACTTACACATTCTTCATGATGTACAAACCCAATTCCTTGAGTTCTTGGTTCATCGTTTTCAAACTTTGAATGATATTCCTGCCAACACTTGCGTGAATGCGACCTCCCTACAAAAACACTAAATCAGTTAATAAGACTAAGTTTTTCCGTATATTTTTCTTGTATAATGATGCATATGTAAACAATGCAAAATAGAAGTAAAGTGAAAATATTTAACCTTTTCATCCATTAGAATAAGCTCAGTTGAAAAAGGACCATCAGGTTTGTTGTGAAGTGGTTTTTTCCAAAGCCTGACAATACGAACCTTTAACCTCCAATTCATCGGCTTGGTGTTAATTTCGCTAATAAAATTACTTTCAGCCGCCATTAATTCATCTGTTAATAGAGAAGAAGTGTGAATCAATATTGACAGCGAGTCAGCGAGTAGAAACGAAAAGCCAATATTATAGAGCAACTGTTATAAGAGAAGAGTAAAATCAACGTGTTCAAATTATTCAGGCATATAATTAAATATCTTGTGTTCATCAATGTAGAGGAATTGATTTGGTTACCCAATTCACCAAATACCTAAATGATATAACCATGAATGTAAAAAAAACATAAACTATGAAAAGAATATTGTGCAGATGGTAATCAATGTGAAGTACAGCAATTATGTTTAAAGAAATTTAAGTATTATTCAGGAATTAGAAATCAGTGTCATACCCTATTTTAACCTAAGTCAAAATAGTTTACAACATCCGGGTAATTCCGGGGTTAATTAAAGTCTAAGGAGTCGCCACCTAATTATTATGGTGAATTAGGGCACCTAAAATCATTAAAGTAATTATCTAAAGTTGATTTTATTTTTAAAGTCTACGAAACCAAAAAGACCTGAGTAAGAGTTCAATTAACCTAGAGGGAAGGTATTAGGCATCCTCTAAGTTCCATTAATAATGGTTAATCCGACCAGACTTATAGTTAATTTAGGCTAAGTGTAAATATAATATTGTAGAAAAAATAACTTTATAAGTATTGCTAAAGTTTTAAAGTAAGATGTAATAAAGTAATAATGTTATAAAAATAAGATCTGTAGTAGATGTAACCATTTGCATAAAAAAGGGAACTTTGAATACCATTGAAAGTAAATAAAAAATGTAATGATTTGCATATAAGTAATAGATTTTAACAAATTTGAACTTTGATTAAAATAGTATTAATAATATAGATGCAAACTAAATCTAGCTTTGCTTTTATAAAGATGTGAATTGCTTTCTCTTTATTTAACTATGTTTGGCTAAAAATATGCATAATTGGTTCAAAACTTAGAGAATTATTCGTAAAATATATTTGATTTTATGTTTGCGTATTAATGATGTTTCGAAATTTCTAAAGTAGTAATAAATAGGATATAACTCCTTTAATTCAAATACGCTATTTAAAGATCAATTATTTTGAAAATAAATATTAAGACATTATAAATAACTCCAATATGTAAAAGGAAGAAAATGAAACTTATGGAATTAATTGTTAGTTCTTCCCACCCATTTGCTAAATTAAAATTACTAATTCATTTTTTTCATCTAAATTAAGAAAATAAAACAAAATAAAAGGTTAGTCATGCAATACAAATTAAATGCACAAAAATAAAAGAAAAGAAGCAATAAGCTAAATGGGCTCAGCCCCATTTTAAGAGTGCTGCTGCCGCCACTGTTGGGCTTCGGCCCAGCAGCCTTAATATATTGCTGTGACTGTCACTGTTCATTGGGCTTAGCCCAGATTTTATTTTCTGTTTTGGCTGCGGGCAAGACTGACTCGAGGAGGATTTTGTTGGGCTTTGGCCCAACATCGAATGCGGAAGATGACGAGTCCCTCGGACTCGTGTGCGAGATGGTCATGCACAAAAAGGAAAAGGAAAGGATCAGTATGGAATCGATGAACAAGGCTAAACACATGAAATATAGACTCCAAAAAATCAGCAAGTTAAGTATATATAATGTACATGTTTGAGTGTATTCATTCGAGTAATTAACATAACACGGCAAAATATCTCCAATGCACAACGAATCCATGTATTAGCCTAAAAATTATCATGATTGTTCATACTTGCATTAAGTATTTGTAAGTAGCATGCACAACCAGCAACTAAATGAGCTATACACATCTTACGGTTTATGCATATATATTGGAGCTTGGCAACTGTTCTCTAGTTCTTTAATAAACTCAATTACAGATCTTTATTCATAAATAAGGTACTTAAATAAGGAGAGTCGAGATCATGCTTCCTATACTTGACTTATAAATGGTTCCAGTTAAAGTATTAATCTCTTAAAATTTCGGACTAAACACAGAATTCAATTCCAATTATGCGCAGCTAGTTAAATCAGTAATAACAGACTTTATATGAAATCCAACCCGAGAAGAGAACTTAAGAATCATGCTTAACTGAAACACAATATATTTCCGAAGATTTTGGAGTTGAGAAACTCCTTGAAAGCCTACTGATTTGCCACTCATTAAATCATAGATCCAACAAAATGCAGTCAAATACATGTTATTTTCGTTCGGATTTTGTGGCCTAAATGCACGGCACAAATGAATCCTAAGGCGTGATTTTTAAAGAAAACAGAGTCTACAGCATATTCATTCGAACCTAAAAGGAAAGAAAGAAAATAGCTAGAAAGAACTTTAGAGTTACGGACAGGCAGAATAGCGAGCCTTAAAGTCATTTTTGAAACAAAATAACGCATGACAGTGTTATGGCTATTGCAAACACAGACGTATATCATGAAAGATTGATTCGCAGGATGTTTTCAGGCAAGGCAGTCGACAGATTCAGAGGGTCATGTATTTTCTTTTCAGAGCATCTTATCAACAAAGATCTAGAACGAGATTTATAGACTTCACGGATATTGGAGCTGGACTCTGTAGCTTCTTGCTATGTCAACTAAAGCATGTAACTACTTGCAACAGTACCAGGCTAGCAGGGCCAAAAATAAGAGTGCACTGCAAACAGATGGTAGACGAGAACCCAAGCTAACACTGGTTTCACAGACAAGAGCAAGCTCAACAGTATCCTATAGGCATTTAGCTGAGACACTACTACACACGCAACACATTGGGGACATGACAAATTAAAGCTGAAATATAAGCCTGAGCTAGCCTACTTGACCACGCGGACTGGACAACACAGTTATATTTAGCTGGGCAGATCAGACCATAGACAAATCGCAAAACATGATCAAATTATCGAAGAGACTGATTAAAAGCAACATCATATTTTCAAACAAAAATTAAACCCAAAGGATCCATACTTCATATTTAGGCAAACTGAATCAAGCTAGCATACCAGGCAAGTCTAATCAAGATTAATCACGCCATGGGAACCAAAATTTGCATGTATAACATACTTTGACTTATACTGAACCAAACTAATCTAAACACACCGAGAAAGAGTAAGGGCAATACTGATTTGTCTGGCCTGCTTGGCAACTGACCAAATCGCATAATCTAATCTTGTTCATTTGTGACTAAGACTAAGCACAAACATAAACTACACATAAGAACAGACTAGTTTGCACATAGGCATTTCGAAGTTTATCTAGGTCTGTCTAGGACTTACACCAGAATCCAAATGAAACTAAAACTAACTACAAATATCGCAATGGCATGGTTCGAATATGGTATTTGAACTCAGATTGAAAATATGTCCTATGTTCTGGAGATCTAAACAATTCTAATAGGCAGCGAAGACACATACACTCCTCAAATATTCAACAGAGTATGACCATTTATCGCAGTGGCCAACATTCTTTTCAGATCAGACAAAATCATTCAATACAGCTATGTTTTCCAGAATATAAGCTTAGACACTAAGAACATGATTTCTAAACACCAAAAACACAAGTCGACACTAAAAATAAGAAGAAGTTCAGATTGTACCTCTCGTGGGTGCAATGAACTGAGGCGTCGAGGTCTCGGATCCGACTCGCTAGCCACGGACAGCTTTGAAACTCGAACAAATGAGTTCCGAATCGCCCTCGTAGCTAAATTCCAACCGAGATCGAAAGAGAAATTCTAAGAACTAAATATTCTTGGAGTAAAAATGAGCAGACTGTTTATATGTTGGTGTCTTCCAGATGTTCAAGAAAACTCAAATGATTTGTCAAGTTGTAAGGGGTTTGAGTAAACTCCCACCGATCTCCAGAAAAATCTCCCAAAATCAGATCCCCAGAAAAATCCCCCCCCCCCCCCCTTCGGCTGAGCTCTTAGAGGCGTATTTATAGGTGAAGTAACTAGGGTTTTTTGAGGTTTTTGAATTCACGATTTTGGCTCCAAACAAGGTTAAAGGAGCTGTTTGAAATCAACCCGTGAAGGAATCTCGTGCTCAGATCACTGAAAAGCTGCTCTTTCCTTCAGACTTTCAGAGGTGTTCTTGGCCATTTGTGTTGACTCGAACGTTGGAGACAAGGAAGGAAAGTTTTTTACATGAAAGTGGGGCAACCGGTCTGCCATGGTTAAAAGAGGGTCTGGACTTTGGTTGAAAAGGGAAAGGGTGAAGAAGAGGAGAGAGCAGAAGAGAGATGAAAAGAAAGAGACGGCCATTGCACGAAAACGGGTCTGCTAGCGTCTGCCATGGCTGTGGACGTTTTCTTGTCTAGAAGAGGAAAGGAAGATGAGGGATTGGAAAGAGAGAGCTGAGAGGCGTCTGAGTTGTGGAAGAGAGAGGGAGATATTTTAGGTTTTAAGTGAAGTGGGCCGGATTGGGTCGGGTAGAGTATTGATGGGTGTGGGCTGAAAATTGAGTTGGGCTGGTCTGTGTTGGTCCGAAATGTGGCCCTTTTTCCTTCAATTAATTCTTTCTTAGGCTTCTAATTTAGTAACTGGTATAATATATATACTATGATAAATTATGATTAATAATGATATTAATAGTAGTAGAAATAGTAGTGAAAATAAAATATTTAACTCGTCAATAAATTTAGAAACCCGAAGAAATAAATTAGAATAAAGGAGGGACAAAATTGGGTGTCAACAATCAGATTACTCACTTTAGTGCAAAGAGAGCTTTTTGCAGAGAACACTCAGGATTCCTGTCAAGAATTATAAGTGTTCACAAACCGCTGCATCGTGATTTATTGCCCTTTGTAAACTGCTCCATTCTGAAAAAATTAAAGATCGTGGTATCCCTAATTTTAGGGTTCGTGGAGAAAGGTATTTTGTGCAGGAGATGAGGAATGGGAACGTGGTGTAGATGTGGGTTACTCTAGGAGTAGTTTTTTTTTTTCTTTCTGATTTCCCCCTTTTCCTTTTCCTTTTCCTAGTAGGATTTAATAGAAAATTAATTGCCAATTTTTAAAACTGAAACGTGGAAGTTGTATCCATACCATCTGAAATATTTTTTTTCGTTTTTTTTTTAAATCCATATTAAATAATTAAATATTAAATAATACTAACTAATAGCTACTTAATAACTAATTAACTATTTTCTAACTTAATTGTAACACGTGGCATTCTGTTACATTGCCACTTGTTACAATGCTATTGCAAACTATCCTCTTTTTAATTATATATAGATATAGATAATAGATATAGATATAAATATAGATTTATTGAACTGCAATTACAGTTGGGGTATTTTTTTTTTTTCCTTACCTATTGTTTCTTACCTTTACTAAACAGAAACAGGAACATTGCTTCCTCCTTTTTGTGATAGTAAATATAGAACGTAATGATCTATTAATACTCCTTAGAGGTTTTAAAAAATAGGAAATGTAAGAAATATCCGAAAATATGGAAGGCCTCGCGTTCGCCTTTTGTTCTTTTTTCTTTCTCCCCTCTCTCCGTCCCTATTTTTTTTTTTTTAATTACTAGCTATCACTTTCCAACTGATTCCAAACTTCAACTTGGTGAACATTACGTTTTCTATGAAAAAGAAAGCTTTAGGGTCTGATTTCCTATTCACTTCACTAAAATAACGGAGGTAACTTATTTCCAACTTTTTAAAGTGAACAAGAATATTGAAGACCTTTAATCCACGATGTAAAAGTTGGAAAAAAGTTAGATACTAGACTTTGCTAGCCCAAGAATTATGCACGCATCGTGCACTATGCTATCTTTGCCATTACACCAAGGTTCTAAGGACTTCCTTTTTCCCTCTTCAACTAATACCATTATAGAATCTCTATTATGACAAGAGTGTCAGCAAAGTAGGCATGGCAACTAAGGAAAAATCATATGCAAGACATGGAGAATGATTTGCAATTTCCGCCTTGAGCTGAGACATTGGAAAACTACAAGCAGCTTTTTGCTCGACATACTAGCAGCCATGATAACTGACTTTCAAACAACGGCCTTCCTACCTTGACAAAAATTTCAATCAGCATCCCACTACATTTATCTACTATTTACTTCTCCCTCTTTTACCTAACCGATGCTTCCCTGCGAGAGGAGATCCATGGGGAGTTGTAAGAATATCCAATATCACGACATCCTAATCCATTTTGTCAATTACCGGTACCAGACAATAGGTGTCGATGTGTTCTGAGGTAGCTGAGTCGTCATACAATGTTGTTGCTGCCAAGGATGCAAACCTTCATTTACACTAACTGCACCAGCCCCAAATGTTGTTCTTGGTTCAGCATTCTGATTATCATCTTCAACATCCATCGCTACTCCCTCCATATCTTCAGCATCCATCATATCAGAATTGTCCGTTTGACCAAGGACTTCAGCTCCTTCTGCAGAAGGAAGCTGAGATGGAACCCAGGGAACAACTGCTAGACACTCTTTTGCAGAACCAGAGTCATCCTGTGGCGTTTCTTCACTGTCGGCTGGTCTAAATGCATTTGCACAGTTTTCCCAGAAGACTTGACCTGCACAACATACAGAAACTGGCTGCTGAGTTTGAAGCTACTAATGCCAAATCAATAAGAGTTCAGCAGATTGTATTTTCTCAGCCACATAACCTTTACACGAAAAGAGAACAGCTTGGCGGATCACAACAATAATAAAAGTTAGGGCAAAACTACGCTTTTTAACCCAGAGTATCTTTTTCACTTGGGTAATATTCTAAAAACACCAATGTATAGTCAAACCAAGGAAACAGACAATGGCAACCAACTTCTCTGGCTCTGCTCGTGAATCATACTAGACTACAAGGAGAGAAATTCCCAATCAGATTCTAACTTCAAGCAATATCAGTATCACATCCATTTCCTCTAAAACGAAAAACCAATAACCGGTTTTGTGTAAAGCAAAACAACTTTTTCTTTCTAATGTATTAACAGCGCTTTCTACACAGACTCGTTTCCATCGACACCATCCTCCCAAAAAAAACTCAATACATATGGGACCCTGATTCCTGAATGTTTCCTAGTTCAGCTCCACATTTAGCTCATTAAGTAAACAAGCCATACTAAAACAACAGTGATTTCTAACTTCTTTCATCAGCAAACAAACTAGTCAAAAAGAAAGACTGAGCTACTTGACCTCCACTTGCATTGACAAAAGCCATTCTAGAAAGTACCTAATGTTTGTCTTAAACATTTCATGCTTAAAAATTTCATGCTGGCTTAAATATTATCCTAACTCCAACCAGCTCATTTTGAACAGATGTATTGCCACATGAGTACTCCGCAACATTTTTATGCTTTTTTATGCTGGTTAAGTAGAAAACTGACCCATCAGTGAAACTGATAGATTCAAAGCTGAATTTTCTCTCTCATAACCTTTCTCTCAAATTTGGACAGAGCTTCACGATTACTTTCTGAGCTGCGGAACGTAACAAGTTCTCATAACAAGATACACACCAGACACCACCACAATTCGATACTATGTCCTGTTGATCTCAAGCTGAATTAAACTCTATTATTAAAACCTAGATATACCTAATAAATAAAGCTTTGTCATCATTGTTAGCATTTGAATTTTCCATCTAAACCACCAAATAACCTCTTATGAGCTAAATAAACAACTAAGAGAATAGGGACTGGACACTTACTTTTGAAACCATTAATAAACTGGGGATTCACTTTAAGAGAGAAATTAGAAGGGGAATGCACATGAGGTGTGTCCATAGGCTTGAAAAGAACAATTCAATTGCCCTCTCTCCCATTTCTTCATTGGTTGCCCAAATGTTGTTCTTGGTTCAGCCTCTTCTATTATCATCTCAACATCCAAACATACAGTAATCCATTGGCAGTTCATTCAAATTATCTGTTCAGTTCTGTCAACAAACATTTCAGCCCATTTCTTCCAAACAAAGTAGTTGGAGTTAGTTATCGGAATCCTCTGTATCCATTCTGCGGTAAGTTGAAACAACAACAACAATTATTGTTTAACCGCTTCACTCCAAACTTCTATATGCAGGGGCCAATGTATATTTCACTGTATTACATACCATGTATATATGCACCCCGTCCATATTCCCAGAAGCATCCTAAACGCATACAGTAAATAAAAAAATGTCAATTTAACTACACCCCTAATCATTATAAATCATCTAAAGAATAGAAATCAATCAAACATACTTTGTAAGTAGCCACTAACAATTCCTTGACATTTCATCTAATTAATATTTATCCTCAGTTCTTTCAACAAACAGGGATACTCTTTCTGTATTTTAGTAAGTTGATAATTCAAACAGCTAAGACACTTAAAATAGGATGGAGGGAGTAATAAGGGTAAAATAGGTATGAAATGGTAAATTATCTCAAATTGGACATCTAGACAAGTAAAAATGGACGGAGGGAGTAATAAAATAAATTGATTAATTAAGAAAACAAAATTGATTTGAATCCAGTAAATTAGAGTTGTGGCAGAATCTCAAGCTATCTCTACGAAGTGAATTATTCCGTTTTATCTATCAATAACTAATATCATTTCAATACAAAAACAGTCATACCTTCAATATAATTTCATATAATAGCACCTCACTATTATATGTTGTCTATAACAACAATTCGCCAAAAAAATATCGAAACAAATAGAAGAATTTGAAAAGGCGAAGATATTTACCAGTCTGCGAATTTTTCTGGCGGGAGAGGAAAGTGAAAAATCGGAGAATTCATCGTACACGTCATCCAAATCCTTCCTTTTCATCTTCATTGGATAATATGCATCCATATTTCTCTTTTAATCTCAGCAAAAACCCTAAGGTCAATTTGTGATACTATTGATCACCCTGATTAACATTGTTATGTTTGAGTAATATCTAAATAATAGGAATGGAAAAAGTCAATCAAACATTTCAGTTAATGGAAGGTTGTACTAGCTTCTTTCTTCATAAGTCTAGATTTCTCCAGAACCTTTGCTCTACATAATCATAGTGGATATTTTTTTATAGAGAAACAAAATATGCTGGTTAAGTCTTCTTCGGGTCAGCAGAAACATTTGATGGATTCAAAGCTGTCTCTAATTTTGCTCTCATTTGCCTTTCTCTCAATATTTTGAGATTCTGCGATTACTTTATGAGCTGAACGTAAAAGATACATGGAGACATTTGTAATAAATTTAGGCCTATTCTGGAACTGTTTAGTAAAAATTAATTTATACTACAAAACTATGCCTTAAAACCTAGATTGGCATAGTTTCTATAAAAACAAGCCATTTTTTTTTTTTTTACCTAATTTTCCAATAAATCCACAAATAAGGATACTTTGAGCTAAATTTCGCTTAAATGAGAAGTATCTACTGGAAATTAAAAAACTACTTTTGAGGGACAAAAATTAATAAAATCTGGGGATGAAGGGCAATCCGCAATTTCTTGTAGCGAGAAAATGGGCAATTCGCGAATGCACCAACTTTTTTTTTTTTTTACTCTCTTCATTCTCGAACCCTTGGCAAAAATTTTAAAAAAATTGCAAAGCGAGTTTAAATTTCGCTATCTAGACCTCCAAACAGTCCCATGTTTAACTCTAAGACAAAAGCTATATATATATTTTAACTTTTTAGGTAAACTTTTATGGAGGGAGTAATATAACTAAAAGTAAAATAAGTTTTCCTTAAGGCATGACTAATTTGCCTAAATTAAATCTCTATGCACATCTAGACACAGAAATGGACTTCTTCAGGATAATATATATATATATATATATATATATATATATATTTATATTTATTTTATTTTATTTTTATTTTTATTTTTTTTTACTTTTCAAGGTATCTTTTAAGTTGAAACAAAAAGTATGCCTGAATCACTTTATATCTATTTTCTATAACCTTAAACTCCATTGCTATAGTTGAAACAACAACAAGTTCTTTCATAATTTTGTTATGCATTCCAATATTCTAAACTATGTCAAAAAAATTAATATATACGTGGACTTTTAGTTATATAATTTCATATAATAGCACCTCACTATTTTTTTATTTTATGCTTGACGGGGGTTCTCTCTAACAACAATTCGCCCACCTAAGTAGCACAATTTAAAGCCAAAAAGGCAAAATTTAAAGGCAATCAAATTTGAGGGCAAAATTTAAAAGAAGAAAGAACAATCCTTGACATTGAAAAAATGAATGGAAATTATCATTTGAACTTTTGTTCCTATAGTGTGCTGGTCTTTAATTTTTGTCCCTCAAGCATACTAATTTTTTTCGTGAGACATAAATTTGTATTTTATATTATAATATTATACAAATTATTCATCTGAAGAACTTATATCCTGTCATCCAAATCCTTCCTTTCATCTTCATTGATAATAAATAGTCATCCAAAAATATATAATTAAAAAGTAATCTCCAAGCAAAAACCATTTTTTTTTCTCCTAAGGATTTTCAATTTAAAAGCTGAATGTTCTTTTCAATTTATTCTCTTAATTATGCCTCCTAATTCTCTTAGATCTTTCTTAAGCTTTGGTAGAGAAAAAAATAATGAAAAGTTAAGAAGGCAATTAAGAATAGTAGTAAATGGAAGACAATAAAGAGTCGTAGCAAATGCCATCTTGCATTTTTTCACTCGACGAGACAGGGAGTATTAATGATCTTTGTTTCTTATTTTTTTCTTTATTATATTACTTTTTTTCTCCAGAAATAATTAGAGTTGTGGCAGAATCTAATTATAGTGGTTTTTTCAAATTAAATTTTTATAGAGATCTAGAATAATGACGCTCCTGACTTCTTCGGGTCGGGGTCTCACACCAGATTTTTTATTAATTTCATTCCTCCATCCATTTACTCTTCAATAAAAAAAAAAAAAAAAAAAAAATAATTTTTCATAATTTCATATAATTCTCAAAACCTTTCGCTTCTATTCATCTTCATTCAAAAAAAAAAATCACACCAACAAATTTGAAAAAAAAACCCAAATGTGAATTTAAACAAAGTTCATCCATTATTTGATCAAACAATTAAAATTTAAAAAGGCCTGGCGATAGGAAATTCCTAACAATGGAGTTTAATTTTTATCCAAATCAACTCAAAAATTTCATTGGATAATATGCAACCATAAACAAGTAGTAACTCCAAACAAGCAACTTTCCAAGGTCATTTTCAACCTTTTTTTTTTTTTTTTTTTTATCATTAACAGATTTTTTTTTGAATTTGATTTGAGAAAAAAATTCAAATGTGAAAGGAGCTTCCTAACAAAAAGTAGAACAAATTTCATCCATTAATTTGATCAAAACAATCAAGAATACATAAAGTCTAGATTTCTCCAGAACCTTTGCTCTGCATAATTATAGTGGATATTTTTTTATAGAGAAAGAAAATGTGGGCCTGACTTCATTCGGGTCGGGGTCTCACACCAAATGGGCGCAATTTGACATAGTTTAGATGCCTTCACAAAAAGTTAAAGTCAATTTTGCCATATTTGCCTTTCGCCTATTGCATAGACTTTTTTATAAGGCAAAAGTTAAAGGTATGATTAAAAAACTTTCGCAAATGGGTCATTTGAACTTTGTTCCTATAAAAGTTTACCTTGAAAAGTAAATATATATATATATATATATATATATGTCCCTCAAGCATACTAATTTTTTATTGAAACCTCGCTTTCAAAAGTGAGAAGGGGGGCTTAATCTCTCGAATTATATATATTTTTTTTAACTAAGGATTTTGGCCCACAAAAGTTTGTTAAATGAAAACATTTAAAATTAAAAACCCGTAAGTTTGAAGGTAAAACAAAAGTTCCATATAAGGGCAATCCAATTTGAAAAATCCCAAATTAACTTTGAAGGGTTAAAGATTAAGATCAACTTAATTTTTTAAGTGAGACATAAATTTGTATTTTATATTATAATAAGTTATGCCCAAGTAGTTAACCTTCAAAAATTTATATATAATATATTTTTTAATGAAAAATTTAAAGATTTATATTGAGGGGCAAAATTTAAAGACCAACCAATTGCGCTTTAAAAAAACCATTTTTCTTCCTTTTTTTTTGGAGTTTAGTTTTCTTTAAAAAAAAGAATTATATATATAAAAAAAAAAATTGGGTAAAGCTCCAAAAAACATTAATCACTTTTTGGATTTTCTCTTAATTAGATTTTCAAATCCTTTTTTTTTTTTATGCCTCTCTTTTTTTTTTCTTATTTTTTTTTTTTTTTTTGTAATATTTGGGAAAAAAAAGAATAATCACTATCCTAAAATTTATAATGGATATTATTTTGACCAAAAAAATGGAGATGGGTGTTAAATAGGAAGAAGATGAAGTAAAAAATGGAGGGAATTTAAATTTATCTATGTGGCATCTATGTGCCATCTTTTAAAACACATCATTTTTTTTAAAGGCTACTGTAGTCACGCTGACGGCAAAAGGGATTTTTATGATTATCCTTGGGGGTAATAGGTCCAACGCATTTTGTGTAGTTGGCTTTATTTGGAGGGTGACTTTTTCAGTTCATTCTCCTTTGTATGCTCTTTTTTAAAAAAAACTTTCTCTTATTTTTGTTTGAATTAGACATTCTTTCTGTTGAAAAAACAAATCTTCCCAGATTATTTTTATGAAAATTAGTGCACTTATAATACTAATTTTATTACAATGATCAGTTAATGCATTCAATATTATGCACGTAATACTACTTTTATTACAATCAATTAGTGTATTCAATACTGATTTTATGACCATCACTCGACATATGTTACTCTTTTCATTTGTTTTGTATTACTCATAAGTTACAATTGTATTGGTTACTATAAATACAAAAACATATATAATTCATTGCAAAAAAAAAAATTCTCTTTTTCATTTATCATTTTCATTCCTCTCCTCATTCCAAAATCTCTGCACAAAAAGTTCCCTCTTTTTCTTTTTCTTTTCCTTTTTTCCCAACGTGGGTGCTTTTTTGCCCCTCTTTTTCTTTTTCGTACTCCTATCTGACTCTTCTATACAACCGATATTGTGGTGAGCTTTTACATGTATTAGTTGATTTCGTTTTGAAAATACAAAAAATATGTACTCTTCTTAGGTGAACGAAAATGGTTGTGAAACAAGGTAAAAGTCTTTTTAGGAGTTTTTTGTGATGCACATTGTTGTAGAATCTCTTTTGGTGTAGGTTGATTCGGAGGGTAAATTCACGGGACAGTGAAAATTACAAAACAAAGGTAATAGTCTTTTCAAGGTATTTTTTTCATGATGCACACTGTTGTAGATTCTCTTTTATTTTTTTATTGTGTTTGCTTTTAAAATGATTTTGAGTTTCTAATAGGTGACGACAACATCAAAGCTTTGTATTCACTCCTCAAGAGCTCGAAAAAAAGGTGGTTTATACATGTGTTGTTACTCTTTTACTCTATTCCAAACCCAATATTTATAGTGCTAACTCATAGTTAGTAACTTTTCCTTTTCTTAGGCCTAAATTGTCTATTCAAATTTTAAGGGTGTTTGTACTAAATTTAAGTTTCATTATCTTTTCATTGCTTACCATAGGGAAAAAGTGAGAGAGAGAGAATTGAGACAAAATAATTATCTCTGCATGTCTCCCTAACAAATGATAACTTTAAAAAATAACAAACAAGTGATTATTTACACATACAATTGAAAAGGTGGGAACCACAAAAAAGACTTAACTTCCTCAAAATCTGCTATAGGTTTTTTTTTATGGTGTCTTAAAGAGGTTGTCTCCCCAATTTCTTCACAAAAACGCATAAATCTATATTATGGTTTACAACATATAATAGGTTTTCTTAAATATTTAAATATCTAAATTTTATTCTTAAAATTAGATTGTAAATCCATAACAAATGTTTCAAAATTATTTTTATTGGACAAAGAGAATGATAAAAATTTAACACGGTTTGAGCTTTCTAAATTTATTAGTAGAAGGAATTCGGTACTTGATTATTTTACAAAAGAATATTAGTTTCTGATTTTATTGGAGGAATTTAAGGGCATAAATAAGAGAAAGATAAGAAAAGAAGAAAAACAGAGAAGAATTCAGAAGAGTATAATAATAAAAAATCAAGTGACAAAAGGTGGGAATTAGAAAATAATTTAAAAATAAAGATGTAAAAAAAGTAAATTATTAAGACAGAAATTACAGGAAAAATATAAGAAAAGAAGGATAAACAAAAGAAAAGGAACAAAGCTGCAAAAAAAGAATTCTAAAAATATCAAGAAGATAATGAGAATATCAAATAATTTTTATCGGGTTTTCTTTATTTCAAAAATTAGAAAAAGTCTCTCTTTTTTCTTTTTTACACAAGTAAGGAGAGATAAATGCAACTCTTGGATATATATTCATTAAATTTCTAAAATTGTAAAAACATACGTTTTTATCTTAATACTTACTAGAATTTTTTTAAAAAAAAATTGAAATGAGCGCGTCAAAATGTGTAGAATTTCAAGTGAAAGAAACAAACTAAATAAATTTTGACACTATTTATTATAAAAAAATAATTGTGGAACAGATGTCACTTTAATCTCTGAGTAGTAGAAAAAGGGCGAGAGATTATGTTGATGATATTACCGCGCAAAGCACGGATAAGGTTACTAGCTGTGAGTAAGTGTACTCTCCGTCCTCGCATGTCTTAGTGTTGAATGTAGTATTCATTGGTATTGAATATGATATCTTTGCATTTATTTTTTACACTTGGTGACATAACTTCGAAAAGAGATTGTTTATGATAATAGTTACTTAAAGTGATGGAAATATTGAAATAATGACAACCAACTTGTTTCGGGATTTGACATCAAAATGGAAAAAAATATGAACAATCGCGATATAAAAAATGGCTAATGCACCACGCGTAGCGCGGGCATATTTACTAGTTATGTATTACTTCCAAAATATCTCCGTAACCATAAGCATGGCATTTCCAACATTGTTATTGAAGAATTGACCCAAAATAGCCACACATTCAACCGCTTAAAATTAATAACAGATGACAGATGTATAATATTTGTACACCATATATAGTATGTGCATAGTTATATATAATCTATATATATCTGCTGAAAAAATAAATAGTGAATCTGATTAGCTATTTATGTAAAAATTCCCCTCCTAATTGTACATGTCCAATTCAATTTTGAGGGGGAAAAAAAACTTGGACAACACATTTTCAGGGAAGACACTCTTAGTTGAATCCAATGCATACACCAACCAATGAAAATTTATTATATTTAAGTAATAAGTTGAGATATGAGTACGCATTAAATAATTATAGTTAAATGATGATCATATTTAAAAGATATAAATTACGCATTTATTCATTTTGCTGATGCACGAACGATCCGAATAAGTATTTTTCTCTCAATAATGGTAAGATTTTGAACCGCTTCGTAGGTTCCAAAGTTCCCTGGGTCTAAAGTGACAAATATTTCAGTATTAATCTAAAGTTCCCTGTTTCGTTTCGTAGCCCTCTCTAGTAATAACCTGTTTGGCCAAGTTTATGTTTCCTTCAAAAATACTTATTTTTTTTAATAAGCGCCTGTTTTTTAAAAGGTGAGGCGTTTAGTCAAGCTTTTGGGAGGAAAAAATAATTTTTGTCCAAAGGCACTTTTTTGAAAAGCACTTTTGAGAAAAATACACTTAGAAGCACTTTTTAAAAGCTTGATCAAACACTAATTGCTGCTCAAAAGTGCTTTTTAAATTAATTGGCCAAACACAAATTACTTTTCACCACTTTTCAAAAAAAGTATTTTTTAAAATAAAAAGCGATTTTAAAAGTTTGGCCAAACACGCTATAAGTTACTCTGGTAATTGACAATATTATGCTTACTTATTGTCTTGAATCATTTTATAATGTTTATTTTAACTTATTTATCATAATATAAGAAACTTACATTATTTTACGAAACATCTTTTGTTAGTTGTCGTTTTTTAAATTTACTCTATCAACAATTAGTGCTCACATAACCATAAAAAGAAAGTGTAGGCATGTGTAAAAGTCGGTAACTTCATCTTCTTCATTCATCAACCCCGCTACCTCTCACTTTGTTTTTTCCCTAAATCCGGGATATTCCTTCTCTATTTATTTTTCTCAAAAAGATAATAGTGTAAAAACTCCATTCATTTTTCAGACATTGATAGGAGCAGTGGAGGAGTCAGGATTTTCACTAAGGGGTTCAAAAATATAAAGAAGTAGACAAACCCCTTAGCTCTTACTGGCTCCGCCCCTGGATATGGGTGAATCTCATGTATTATAGACCCCGAAATAAATGGATGATCGACAGGAATTACTAGCATACTGCTAGATTTTGCATATCAAGGCTTGTGAAAGTTTTCGAAATCTCCTTTTATCATCAAACAAAATGAGTCGTGCTACCTAAAGTGAGCAGTTGAAGAAGTTGAATTAGATCTATACTAGGCTTGCTTTTTTGTTCAGTAAAGATGTCATTCTTGAATAACTTATAGTTGCACTTTATAATTGAAAGAGATTGAATACTTTTGATGACATTTTTGAGTTAGCTGCTTAAGATGCAACTAGAGTTTGGATTTACACCCCATGCAACCGATGAAATAATCAATGTGTGTACAAGTTTGCTAGAAAAAAGAAGACTACAATGTTCAAGTTTGAAATTGCACACGTGGAAAATGCAGTCCATTAATTGTTACTATAAAAATAATCATTCCTTGCATTTCGACCTTTTTACTACTGATTACTTTGAAATTAATTTCATTCAAAGTAATTATTGCTGCCTTTAGTAGTAGCAGAGAAGTGAAGAACACATGACAAAAGCTTAAGTGCTAAAACCTGAATGATTTTATAGGAGGTAAAAAGTGAGAAACACAACATATTCTTATGAAAGTACTGATTTATGCAAATCTAGTTTTGCTTCCTACCCAGAAAGGATTGTCAACTAGATGGTCTGTGGAATAGCTTGACAGGAACTCCTCATAAAAAACGCATAATGCCAAATTGCAAAGCTTGCCGCTAGTATTTTCTTTTAAAAATAGAGGCGAATCCAAGATGTAAACTTTATGGATTCGAGTTCACGATTCTACCATGGTTAATTTGATTTACTAGGTTAAAAATCAATTATTTTTACTTATCCGGTAATTTTTCAACACATATAAGATCCAAGCCAGAACTACTGGGCTCTGATGAAGCCATAAATTACCCTCTATATCCACCCCAGATCAAGAAATATAGCCCGGTACGTAGAGAGGCAAGCATTGTTCCATATTCCCTTCTCCTGCCACAATAGAAAGCAATCCAAATTGTAGAACATAAAAATCTGCAGGACAACCACTACTGTTAAACAATTGAGGTAATGCACATGGAATATGAAAGTACTAATAAACTTTCCGGCCAGCGTGATGTCCAAAATATTGCTCCATTTAAGTTCCATCATAATTCAAGAAGCTCAAATATGGGTTTGGCACCGGAGCTCGTGGTTGCCTCTGAAGTGTATAACTCTATCTGGTAAGTTTGTTTCCAGCAAATGCCAACACTAATAACGTTCTAGTGATCAGATGAGACATTGAATGGTCATCTAGTGAAAGCTTATACGAGCTTGAAAGAGTAGTTAACTGCTTCCTAGTAGGGTTGGGTTGGGTTACAGAGATAGTAATCCTGCTCTCTTTGTGGATAGCAACATTGACCATTGTACAATTGTATCTTTTGGGTAGTATATGAACTCTCTCTGTCTCTCTTTCTTCATACCGTTTCCCCGTTGAACCAAAATGAGGTCAATTAAGAGAAGCTACTCCACTGGACCTTCAGAAACCACAAAATGAGGTCAATTAAGAGAAGCTACTCCACTGGGCCTTCAGAAACCATTGGCAGACTTACATCTCAAAGACACTATTATTAAAAATCATCCAAAGGATGAACAGGCGAAAATGAAGGATAGCCAGAACCGTTAGTTACTGAAGCCAGCAGATCCTGCATTGCACTTCTGCAGACATTTCCAAGATGGCTTAGGTCCAGAATGGGCTTAATTCGGTGCTTTTGTTTCATTGGCGCCTATGTTGCTCGAACTTTCCAAAAATGATGTAGCACCCGTGTAAACACACTACTTTTGGAGGATCCGACACACACCTGGTAGCACTTTGAACAGTCCGAGCAACATAGACTGGCGTAGCTGCAGCCTTTGCATCAGCAACACTGTCACAATTTCCAACATATACTTGCACTAGGTGAATGTAATCTTGCAAATGCCCTATATTCAGCATATGAATTTCAGCAAGTGGGTTTTACCATAACAAATACATCATTAACATATATACGCACCCATAAAAATTGAGGAGACACCTGAATGTGTGAGAAGAGAAGGATCAGCCATAGATTTATGAAACCCAAAGCTATGCTATGAGGCAGCAAAAGGTACAAATTACACGGAGCTTGTCTCAATCATTATATGGGCTAACATAAATGACGAATTCATGTTTTCCCTGTCTTGCAAACCTTATACCAATACAAAATGCATCTGCATCTTATCCAACTTAGCCACTTCATGGCTCTCAGTCCCACATATGGTTTGTTGCTGTGCCAACCCTTGCTTCGCCATCTGAGTAGGTAGTGGTATACTATTATAAACAGTGCTAAATTGTATTGCCGTAACAACTCGCCTACTTAGTAAATAGTAGGGACATTGTAGGAGACGCAAGTGATTTTGAACTTCATAAAGTTTGCGTCATTGATACCAATGGAGAAGGGCAACTCAGCTCATGGTATCAGCCAAGGCAGAATATAATCTTCTCCTATGATGTTATTGGCAAAAATTTCAAGGAGAGGATATGATGTTGCAAAATCAAAGCACAAACAGCGTGGTGTCAAGCCTTGTAATACTTGCAGACCCTATCTCTAACCATTGCAGATCAATTTACAAACTCATTACCTGGTGATTCCATGTTTGTTTTATTAGAATAACGGGGATCAGAGTTGATCTTATCTATGATGTAACAGAATTTTCTGTTTGTGTTGTCACCTATATTAAGCTATCAGCTAGAAAGGGGATTATGTGCAAATTCCTGCATAGCAGAGGAATTGAATTGGGACTACAAATACAAGTCAGACACCTCATTAAAAAATATGAGGTATTTGAATGTTGTCAATACTGCAAGTATTTCAAATTTTGTATAATACGCTTGTAGGCACAGATGTCGCATATATAGTTTCGGATAACACTCACCATTTCCTTTTAGTTTCCTTCTGATAATGTTTTACCTCTTGTCAGAGGGCTTGTGTTACTCGAGCTTGGAACTTTCAGCTGAAGCATATATTGGAGGTTTCGCACATTTCAAAAATTGTTTCCACAACCTTTGTTAAGAAACTTTGAAAGCAAAGATGGATTTCATTCCCCTCAAGCCTTGAGTTTCAACCTTCTATCGTGACCTTCAAGAAATAAAAAGGTGACCAGCATCTTATGCAAATTAATTTGACTCAAAGTTACTATTGCAGCCTTCGGTAGAAAGAAGAAAAAAAGATGAAAGAAGGCTTAAAACAAAGATTGTACACCCTGAAGTGCTAAATTCTGAATGATTTCACACATGATCGAGTAACAAAAATTGTCACACATTTCCTATATAACTATAGGCCTATGCTACTCAGTTTATTTCCTATCCAGAATGGGTTCTCAATGAGATGATAATCTCTCTTTATACCATTGAATGATCGCAGCATCTCAGCAGAAGCATATACTGGCACCTTGCGTAGCTTGCTGCAATGATTATCTTTAAAGCTAACCAATATAAGTTGGCCTGGTATGTAGAAGACCAAATATGGTTCCTGATTATTCCCTTCTTTTCTTGTCACAACAGAAAAGACAGAAAATTTAAGAGAAAAAAAATCTCTAGTACTATAAACCGTTTGTTTAACACCTGCAACTCCATGAAGATCAATGCGATACTTTAGGCTCCAAGATGAGTAGTCATGTCCCAATTCAAAGATGTCAAGTTGAGGCCACTCACTTACTGAGGAGCCAACAAGATATAAATGCTCATCTACACATCCAAAGTAGTATTTTATATCCATTTTTGGCATTGGATGAGAGTGAAGAACTTCGGCATCATCAATATCAAAATAATAAAAGCTACGTAACGACATTAATGTCCAAAAGATTGCTCCATTGAAGAAAACTCCCTTACCATAAACGTGTGGGCTTTGAAATGGTTTTGGAAACTGAGCTCGACATTGCTTCCACGAGTTTGTCTCTGAAGAGTATATCTCAATATGGAAAAGGCTAACATTAATAACTTTGTAATGAGGAGATATTGAATGATCAAAGGCCAAAGTCATGTCAAATGAAGTCATAATTGGTTTTGGAAGAGTAGTAAATTGCTTTGTAGTTGGGTTACAGACAATGTACTCGTTGATCCATTTCGCTTTACCTACTATTTGTTTCAGACGGTGACAAACAATTAAACCACCACAGGAATTCAAAATTTCGACACAATCACTGGGATCGTCTTTGACAAAATCAATGACTCCACGATGGATCACAGTTATTGCTTCATCTTTGAGGGAAATACAACAAGGGTCTTTGGGACGAGACAACACCTGTAGAATCAGTGCAATTGGGGAGGGTTCAGGGCTCCAAAGGGAAGAAAAATAGGGATCAGAAATGAGGGACATCCAACGTTTGGAAACAAGTTTGAACCTAAACAGAGGTCTTGCTGGGAGGAAGAGTAGAATCTTGGTTACAAGATCATCATTGCCTTCAATTTCTTTTGCAATACGACACACTTCTTGTTCAACTGTAGCGGTTTTATGAGACTTCTTGGCACATTTATATGAAGCCATAGCTCTTCACTCACAAAGTTCCTTTCAAGCTTACCAAATACTTATAAATTCCAACAAGGAACCCTCAATATTCACATCAGAAGCGTTAAAGAGTTATGCTCAAGTATGTGTTCTGATCCTGCTTCGCAAGATTACAGAAAATGAAGGGTCGATTTTTCTGTCTTTATTTGCCAAATCCACCTCCTGCAGTTTTAGCCATCAAAGACGAAAATGTAATGAGCTCAAGTGTTAACCCAAAAATGAGCTAAATAAACAAGAGTAGATGAAGCACAGAATTATAACACGTGGACACATAAGATCAAATTAGAGGTAATGAGGTTCAAGGGTTGTCTTTGCGCAAGGGATCCTATAACTACTTTCTGGAGAAGGCATTGAACAATTGGTAACAACTTCCTCCTCTTTAACGTTCTTCTTCCCCAATTATGTTTCTCTCTCCTCTCTCATCTATCTTCTTCCCTAATCTTAGTAGGCGTTTGGCCATAGAAACCAGATATTTTTCACTTTATTTGGAATTATGAAGTTGTGTTTAGTTATAGTTTTTGCAAAGAATAATTGGTTGTTTGAATGTACTAAAAGGGGGGGGAAAAAAAATGAAAACAGGATTTTAGGCGCTTTCCAAATACAACTTGAAGTTGTATTTGGAATGGAATTTTCATAGTAAAACGCTGATTTTCAAATAAAGTGAAAAAAAAATCGGAAAAAAGTGAATAATTCTCATGGCCAAACGGGTCCTTACTCTCTCTCTCTCTCTTCTTCAAATATTATGCCATGGATTCACAGCTGTTTAGATGGTTCATTTGATTTTCTGCATTCAGTGTGTAATTTCTTTTTTTAGTTAATAGAAAAACCCCCAAAATCTGTCCAAAAATACTGTTTAAACAGAAATTAAACAGAAAAACCCTGAGGGAAACGAAGAGTTCATTCCGAATGAAAACTGAATTTGATTTAAGACCATTAACTATGATGAACAATCTAGGATATAAGGAAAAAATGCAAATCATATAAAAAACAATAATTAAAACTAGACTAAACTACAAATCAAATCTTAAAAAAGAAACATACAAATGCACCAAACTACGAACAAATCAGGAAAAAAAATTAGGGTTCCACACCTGTGTTGGAAATTAGTGTATGGTGGTGTTGATTTCGTCCCAAAATACCCATATTCGAATTTGAAGCAACAAAAGTTGGAAATTAGTGTATGGTGTGTTTCTCTATATTTGTAAAGTCTTAAATCAGCCCCACTGGTTCCGAAGAGGTAAAACTCACACAAATACAACTTTTTAAAATGGTAATTAAAAAAATTACAACAACTTTATAAAAATTATATAAATACAATTTATTCAAAAATTTAACTTTTTAATTATAAAAATATAACTTCTTACATTCTTAAAATATCAATAATACTCAATATTAAGAGTTACTACCATTAATGCATATATTAACTTTTTACTTTCTCTTTCTTTCAAACCGTTTTAAAAATATTTTTTTTCTTTCATTTCCTCCTCTTTATTCTTTTTTTTTAAGATATGGTATATGGTATAAAAAAGTACATGAAAATATACCTGATATGGTATATGGTATAAGAGAAGTACATGAAAATATACCTGGATATGGTATATAGTATATCGATGCACTCATGCACATATATGCATAAATATAGCATGTAGTACATTATTTTCAATATATGTTATATTAACATTTGAAGGCTAAATTCAAGGGGAAAGTGGAAAAATCTTCAAAAGATGACTTAAAGGTACATGTTTAGTATACATGGTATATGTATATTGTTTATGTTAAGTATACTTAATATTATTGCCTTCATCATATTATTAATGGTAGGTAGGAAAAGAGAATTTATCGGGACAAATAAAGGAAAAAATATAACCTGTATAAATTGGTTACCATATTTATACTAAATTGACTGTATCTAAAGATTTATGTATATTATTTATGTCAATTATACTAAATATTATTGTCGTCATCATATTATTAATGATAGGTAGGAAAGGAGAATTTGTAGGGACAAATAAAGGAAAAAATATAACCTATATAAATTGGTTACCATATTTATACTAAATTGATCACATCTAAAAATTTATGTATATTATTTATGTCACTTATACTTAATATTATTGCCTTCATCATATTATTAATTCTATTATTAATGATAGGTAGGAAAGGAGAATTTGTAGGGATAAATTAAGGAAAAAATATAACCTGTATAAATTTGTTACCATATTTATACTAAATTGACCATATCTAAAGATTTTTTCCTTTTATCATTTATAGGGTATATTTTGTAGATTTTGTAAATTAAAAAAATAGTTGTAGGCATTGTAAATAGTTGTATATTTACTAGTATTTTTGTAAGTTCCCCTTTGAAGAATTCTAGATAGGCCCCACCCTCACTAATTAGAGCCCGTTTGGATTGGCTTATTTTGTGTTTTTAGGCCCAAACAACTTTTAAGCCATTTTATAGTGTTTGGATAAAGTAAAAAAGTGCTTTTAAGCACTTGTTTTTAAGTCAAAATAAGCCAAAAACTATAATTCCTAATTTATGGATTATGCTTAAAACAGTTAAAATAAGTCCACCCAAACGGATTCTTAAAAAGATTTTAGCATTTTTCTGGGCTGAGAAAAATGGATCATTTGCACGATTTCCCTTCAAAGGCACTGGTCTTTAATTTTTTCCCCTCAAATTGTTGGTCTTTAATTTTTGTCATCCGCCTAATACCCCGAGGTTCTGGGGTTGAACACCGGCTTAGTTAAAAAAAAAAAAAAAAATCGCAAGGCAAAGGTTTGTATCAAAATTAGGTCTATTCGGGCAAAAGTTAGGCGTTAAGGTAACTTTTACCCAAAATTAGGCCTTAAGGCCTAACTTTTGCCCCAAATTAGGCCTATTCGGACAAATGTTAGGCCTTAAGACAGACTTTTACCCAAACGTTGCCTTATAAGGTTCAAACCCTACCTTAACGTAGAGTTAGAATCCAAAACTCTGCCAGGTGAATCCAAAACTCTGTCTTGCGAATTTTGTTTTAACTTTTTACTGAGCGGGAGTTCGAGCCCGGAATTCATGGATTTTTAGGCGAAGGGCAAAAATTAAAGACCAACAATTTGAGGGACAAAAATTAAAAAGACCAGTGCCTTCGAAGGACATTCCGCGCAAAAAATTGGAGAAAAATTGGGTCTCCTCCGTTAATTGCGAGCTTTATTGGGGAGTGGGGGAAAATTGTTTTATGTATGTCACGTGTCTATCTTGTATATTGTATATCACGTGTATACGACATGCAAGTCCATATAACATCCGATCTTCCTCAAATTTATATGTAGTCTCTTTAGATGTTTCTAATAAATTACAAGCATGCACACTTAAAAATAACAATTTAAATTTTATAGCCAAAATGAAACTTCAAATGTGTCTTTGATGGTTGTCTTCAAAAAATGAGGAAAGAAGTTGATTAGGCGAAGGAACTTTGGGTGTTACGAAAAGAAAATAGAGCTAAGAAGATGAGGAGGCCATGAGAGTTTTGCTTGAAAATCAGAGAGGCAAGATAAGAATAAAGAGAAGATAAGAAGAAAGAGAAAATCTCTAAAATTCCTAGTTTTGTGAATTTTGTTAGATGTATATTATGTGAAGATTTTTTTTTATTTTTTTTTTGGTTTTCCATCAGGTATTAGAATGCCGCATTGGGGCCGACTAATCCGGTTCGTCTTGGTAGTCCCTTTGAAAGCACCTCACAACAATGGTATTTCCGTCTGCGGGAAATTTCGAATTACCTTGGTTAAAGATGGAGTAGTACCAGCCACTACAGTTGGTATGTGAAGACTTTGTTGTTATGTTATGAAAGTAGAATAGAAATCTAAGTTATTAAAAATATGAGTTTCATTTCGTCTATTTGTATAAATGTCCAGGTGACATTTGCACAAGGTGAAAGGGGCTTTTGATGGTCGATGGTGAATATTTGTCACCAAGCTAAAAGATATTTACCTATTCCGAAAAATTTCTTTGTACGTGATAAAAATCTGTCTTTTCTTTTATTTTCATTTTAAGGTCAATTAAACATCGTGACATAAAATGGATGAAGATGATTAATTGAGAGTTCAAGATCAAAATGAAGTCTTTTTTTCTTTTTTGCAAAGATCTAAATTAAGAGTGTAAGAAAAAAGAACATATCAACATATAGGGCATATATTGCACTATATTAGTTTAAACTAAAGCACGTTCTAACGGGCATTAGCTACAGTGAACCCATATAGCACATAAAATACATGTGTTATATACAGCCTTTTTAATCCCAACCCAACAGTTGTCTCCCCTATATGGTAAGGTGTCGCCGTATTAAATGCACTCTGATTGGCAATTTCATTTATCCGGTCCTCGAGGATACAGTCACCACAAAACGTTGGTAAGTTAATTAAATTTTAGTTTGTACTGTTATGTGATTGTTATTTTAATTTCTCACATAGGAGTAACGAGAGCAAAATCGGTGTATAAAAGCTAAACCGAGCTTGTCAAATATAGTACAAAAGATTGTCAAACCCACAGGATTAGGATAATTCGACTAAATGAGAATGCTTAATTACTATTTGAGAAGATAATTGGTGGAAAGATGAATTTGAAATTAAAATTAATTGAATAAGAAGTAATCGATGCACTTCAAACATACGAGTATAATTCTTGGAAAATGAATAAGTCAAGTCAAGAATCCACCTATTGAATAACCAGCGATTTTGATCACTCAATCTTCGTTAAAGTATTGAGTATTTTCTTGCAAATACATTTAATTCTTCTAAATTCTAATTCTTTCTAAAACTATACTCTTTTCAGTTATACAACAAAAGAAAGAACAAGATGTGAAAGCGGTGTTCAATGACTTCTTATATATAGATAGAAAATATAGACTTCTTTCGAATATCTGGTGTACCAATTCTCAAGTTAAAGTACCAATACCTTCTCGTAGATAAAATTAATATTCAACCGAAGAATGTCCTACAAACAATGAGTCAAAACAATGGAGAAATTGAAATATGTCTTGCGATTAATAAATCAATAACTCCTCAAAAAATCGACTGAACGCATGAGATAAAAGGTGAAGTGATCACTAATCAAACTGCTGATTTCATCAAAACTCAATTACAAAAGAGTTACTCCATAATTGGAGAAAATGTAACCATTTATATACTATATATCAGCAAGTTCATGATCGAAGAGAATAAAAAATAAGATGAAATGACTTTAAGAAGAAACTCCTAACAAACCTTCATAACTTAATGTGTGATTGTTTGTTTGAATTCATATTTCAATTTGTTTGTATTGTAATTTTACGACTAATCATCTTTTATGTCAAATGTGTGATTGTTGTTTAGAATTTGTATTTCAATTTCGTCTTACTGTTCATTTATCGTTCAAATTACTTGGAAGTCAACAACGGATGTTCTTTGATCCCTTGGCAACTGTTTTACGAATAAAGGAGATTATTGTAGAGCTCCTCACTACTTCAACCTTGTCCTTGTTGAGGTTATCGTGCTGCTTCCTTACTTCTAAAATCTTTTTTAATGAATAACAGTGTATTTCTTTATCCAATACATTTTGAAGTTATGGAAATATTTATTTTTGTTTGTTTAGGGTTCAGATAAGAAGACTGAATGTCAACTCTCAATGCTGGAACGGATGTTTGCGCAAGGTGAAATTCGTTAGTTTTACACTATATAGCTATAAGTGTTAGAAAACAATGAAGAATGTTAAAAAAATTACTGAGATCAAAATTATTACATTTATTGCAACGGGTTGTCCATAATCTTGAGCTAGAGTCATACTTCACTACAGGATCAAATCAAAACATCAGTTACACACTCAATTCATAAATGTTAAAAACCATTGAAGAATGTCTGGTTATTGACAGGACTGATTTAAGTCTCCTTCTTGATGTTTTGTTGTCCATACTATGTCTTAATTGATTTTCTTAATCATCCTACTAGCAACACACTATCCAAATTGATATCCAATCATCCTACTAGTAGGGCCTACTACTCCGTTTGGAGTAGAGCCCGTACCGCAGCAAGAACTTATCAAAAAGTGGTAGTGCTAAACGCAAGGTTAATCAACTCAAGACACAAAAGTATGTCAATTATTTGTTGCTTGGGTGGGAAATCACCAGGATTTTGATGTGTCATATATTTGAATATTTAAAGGTGTATTTTCTCAACCTTAAGATGAAAGGTAAATTTTAATGTCAATCGGTTTGGTTTATTTGATAATGGATAGCACGTTCTTCCAAGTTAGAACGAACAAGAAATCAAAACATCAGTTACACACTCAATTTCATAAATGTTAGAAAACAATGAATAATGTCTGGTTATTGACAGAGGTGATTTAAGTGTTCTTCTTGATGTTTTGTGGTCCATACTATGCCTTAATTGATTTTCTTACTTCAAGCATAGGTGGATTAATAACATTAGTGGCTTAAAGCCGATTTTTAGTAAGAGGTCTATGTCTTTTCATACTTGTATTGTTTATAGTTTAGTAGTTTCAAAATATATAAAGTTTACAATTTCACATAGTAATATTATTGCTGTTAATTATATTAGAAAGGATTAATTAATGTCAATAAATGTTAACCATGTGTGTTGCAATACAATTCGTTGAATGTTGTTGTATAAAATTTTATTTACTAATATGAAGATGTCAGTTTAGTTCAAAATTCTAAAATATTTCTACTATAAAAAGTAGGTAATTTTTCTTTATAATCCATTTTCATATCAATATATCATGTCACTTATAACCATAAATCATGTTTCCCGCCTCTGTGGCAACTAAATATTTAGCACATCACCTTTATATACTCATTCATACACAATGTACGAAGATTGAGTAGAGAAATTACTTCTTGAAGACAAATCTTGAAAATCTCCATTTTAGAATATTCTAGAGTTCTCTTGAAATAGAGCTAGTGATATATTCTTGTGGTTGTGGAATGGTTACTTGTGAATCCAAACCAGCTGTAAAGCTCCTTGATTTTACACTAAGAATTTCATGGTTACAGCAGCACAGTGAGCTACACTTCGTTGCTTCTCAGAAATTAGAAAATGGACAATTGCTTTGTCCTTGCCTTATAAAGTGATACAGATTCTTTGCTGCCTAATTTTATTTTAGCCTATGTGAACTTGACCTTTTTTTCTTTCTATTTATAATATAACTAGATAGGGATGCTCGTGCTGAGCACGGGCTCAACGTTCTGGGTTAGATGTCTCAATTTGTGTAGACAATAACAATTCACAAATCCGATAAGTTAGAAAGAGAATGACAAGTATCATGTAATTATGAAAATAAAGTAAGTTAAAAATATGATCCTATAGAAATAGGATGGCGACATGCACAAAACATAAGGAAGCTTACTAAAATTGATTCGCTGACACCAATTCAACTCTAAGAACGAAAAAGATGATATGACTCTGCATATCCTTCTCTTTAAAATGTGCTTAAATGGGAGCATAATGCCAAAATACATTTTTCAATGAATACTAACTGAAATTTTCCTCAATGCCTTTTTCCTTTTTGCTTTAGCTGTAGAAGTATCTCATTACCAGTGCAAAGACCAAAAGGCACAATCACCTCACACGTATATCTTTCAAGACATGCCACTAATTATTTTAATTTTCTCAAAATGGAGGAAGAAGATGCAACATGTTACTGGGTTGAATTCCAAACCTTTTTTAAGCTGACATTGCAATCTCAGTTCGATCATAAGATACCATTTCAAACTTTCCATCACCAATGTTGCAACTTGAACTTATTACCTTATTATAAACAAACCGATTAGTTGTAGCCTCTTATTGTGATGTTATAAAATATTCCTTTTCCTAATTGAATTGATTCATCTAAAAAAATCCTTATTTACACCCTTAGTCATATATTTAATGCTTAAAATTCAAAGACTGAATGTCATTGTACAATTTTTGTTGAGCGGCATCTTGAAATAAAAGAAATGTTTACATGGAATCCTAAAGTCATTTTCTGGTGCATCAATATTTGATGTTACCATTTTAGTTTGAGAGATGAATGCAGGATGCAGAAGCAGAAGGGAGAACCAAAAACATATCAGGAGAAAGCATACCCAGTTTGAAGGTAAGAAAGGATGGAAAAAATAGACATAAATCACCAATTCTTGCCACATATACATTGAAATGACTAAACAAACCAGAAATGCAACACATCCCTATTACTCTGTAAAGCAAGAAAATTGTACGGTTGAAGTTTACCCCTAGAAGATGAAGGTTGACAATCATTAGTGTAGAAAATTAGGAGGAAAATTTGGAAGAAGTAATTAATATTTATCAACCACACATAGAACATGTATCTCAATGTAATGGAAAGTCGACTATGTTCGGAGCCACAACTTATATCATGTATTAGTGTACACATAGACTCCAAAATTAGTTGCAGTCCTGAAGTCACCATGATAGAAGTAAAAATAAGGATACCTCTACATATCATTTACCAAAGTAATACCAAAAATTTAAAAAAAAAAATTAGTAGCCAAAGGAAAAAATGGAACAATCTATATAATACTTCACTCGTTATGACTTATTTATGTAGGAATAGAATAGTACTGAAAGCACAATACTGAGCATTTGAACCTATTAGCTATCACATGAAATTAGAAGATAAGTATATAGCTGAACTTTCCCCCCTAGCAGCACGAAAGATCAGACAATACCCAAAAATTATGCAACTACTTAGTAATATACTACTGAAAGAAACTTCCTAAAGAAAATCATTTTAAAATTGCAAGAAAATAAACTTTACTGACATTATCAAATTAGAATGATTAAAACACAATTCAAGAATATAAGCTGATGTTTTTTAATAATTGAGACCACGGACAAGGAAACTGCGAAATTACATGAGGAAAACATCAGCTTATTTGAACCTTTTATTAGAATGAGAGTGCACATGAAAGAAAACAAGAAACTGCTGCTATAGGGTCAGCTAAATGAGTCACTTTGTACTCTAATCAAGTACATAAAATGGCTAAATTTCTTCTCATCGGACCAATGCAGATATTTTTAGTAGTTTGTGCAAATGTACAGTTTAATATGTACATGCTCTCAAAAACTTATAATAGCAATTCATTCAGTTGAAGCTGCCTTTCACTTAGTTTAAAGTAAACACAATATGCATTTCAAGACAGAAAATGTAAGTCTCCATGCAGGTAATATATTATTCCCGTAGTAGAAATTACTAAATTGCGAGCTGAAATAGAATAATGGAATACCTCAACATGAACTAAATTCATCTATCTGAGAAAGTTTCTCCCTTAAGCTATGAGCCTATACATGTGCTCGTGAAAACTGAAAGTGATACCGGATCAAATCATCCAAATGGCTTGATCAGGCACTTCTTTTAACTCGGATTTCACCTAGTTTGCTTCTTTACGCGACTCTAAGGATACTTTATTGTGCTAATATAAAAAAGTTTGAGACGATTACACTTTTCATTACTGCATAAAGTGGCTCATGTGGAGATTAAGGAAGAGCATGTTATACATCAATTTAAAAGCTCTTAGATAACCTAGAAATGTAAACAACTTGATAACTACAGAGAGTAGAGAATATTGACTCTTCAACAAAGAGAAGGGAGGAATGTCGTTTGACTTGCTACTTTAATTTCACTTGGATAAGCTGATTCCCCGACCATTTTGGCTAAGCATTTGTTACAGAGGAATTTTACTATTTTTAAGTATACGCAAAACAAATAGCACTTACAATCATCAGCGGTGTTAAAAGGCTCACCTTATACTTGAGTTTCAGTGAATCTCTGCAGCGCTGTCAGCATTGGACGCACTTAAAATCTTGGGAATATATCAACAGAGGTTATTAAATCTCCAGTTATGGAATTGAAAGGACTTAGAACACAAAGATTTGGTCTCTTGGTCTTTGGGAAGTAACTAACATTACAAACTAATAACAAAGAATGAAGAGAGCAAACATAAAATTAAAAATTGATAAATCAAAGCAAGGAACATGAAGTAGAATCTCACTTTTGAAATATCAAAATACAATACATTGATACTTCAACAGGGAAAGTAATGAAAACAGTTCTTTCACAAATTAGACCTATTTCGAATTTTTTTTTTTACTAATTACCCATAGTCAAGAATAGAATAATTGAGGGAAAGATGTTACAATGATTAAAAAAACGACTAGAAAAAGATAAATTGGCTAGTTCTGATTATTTATTCAAACCCTAGGCAATTCCTTATAGAAAATATATCTTAAAGAAATTACGTACAATTAGTGACATGCATGAATAATTTCTTGCTAGAAACTACCATATACCACCAAATCTGAATTACCAGCAACAAAACTGCAATAAAAACAAAAAAAGATGACCAAAATAGAGGTCAAACCAGATGATAAATAGAACAAAATTTGAAAGTGTAAAGACCCATATTCCAATTACTAACAGAAAAGTGCAAGAAACAAAAGGAGATATCGCAGAAAATTCTTACCAAAGGGAGGAGGAAAAGAACAAATGTGAGAAATTGTGGAAGAAAGAGAGAGAACATAACACTTGTACATGGATGAGGACAAATCAAGTACACGTGTATACTTTAGTGGATATATCTGCTTCTTTGGAAATGAAAGAATTACCGATTTACCCCTACTTGGATTCGTAATTTCATTTATGCCTGTGTTCATCCTTGCTCGGCCTTTCAGAATGTCGTTTCTAAATGTATGTAATTTCACAGGCCTCTCAATTAATTGGTGCTGACATGAAATGCAGCTGCTTCGTCTTTCCAAGAAAATCACGGATGATTGGCCATTCTTCAACACTTCATAAGAAAAATCATAACTTGTTGTATTGAACCGTAATCGATGAACGATTTAAACCGCTGGAAATTAGACTCGAATAGCTTTAATTTGATATATAGTGCACCCAATAACTCTTTATACTTATTGTAATTTAGGTTAGGCCTTGTGTGTAATCATTTGAAACTTTAGTCCATAGTGTAATTTCTAACTTGATTTAGCCTAAGGCTCTCCTTCCACCCTAAATCACTTCAAATACACATCATATACTTATTACCGAGCCCACATGATATCCTTCATATCGGTCGCCCTCGTTCACACCCAAATTAATTTAGTTAGCACGTGTCGTACCTCTTAATATCGTTTGAATCTTTCAAAAAGAATCTGAGGGTTTCAGTCATCCAAGAGTGCAGCCTCTATAGGAGCCCGTCGACATGCAGGTTAGACTTTAGTAATATTTAACTTTTTTAATATCCATCAATATTAGTTTAAAAGGTACTTATATTCTTAGCTTAAATTTTGTAGCTTCCTCTGGCGCATGCAATGGAGTCTATAGATTGTGATACCCATCCAACGAATACTTTTGAGACATCCAGGAGTGTGGTTCCTTTAGGAGCTACTGTCGAGGACCTCATCGAGACGCATTGCAGACTTTAATAATATTTAGTTTATTCAAAGATTAGCTTAAAAACTACTTTTTTAATTTAAGTTTTATAGTTTCCTTAACCACAGGCAACAAAGCCTGTAGACTGAGAGACCCGTTTGTCGAATACTTCTGAGCCATTCAGGTGTGCATTTCTTTAAGGGGATCCTGCACAAGACCCCGTTGAGACGCATGGTAGACTTTAATAATGTTTGATTTATTCAATATTCATTAATTACTAATTAAAAAATACTTATCTTTTTATATGTTGTCTTCGACGCATGCAGAATCTTCTGCAGATCCAGCTAGCCATCTGACCGAGCATTCCATTGTTCTCGATGATTTTCCTCATCCAGATAGTCCCGATGTTTCAACGATTATGATAGTCGCGTTGTTTCTTCTAAGAAGAAGCATTTTATGGCCTAAAAAAACAAGAGAGATAAAGGTGTGCTCACCCCGATGATCATGCCTTAAAGTGTCCTTTGATTAAGAGGATATGGGATTGGATGACCCTAAACATGACAATGATGGTGTGGGTGGTGGTCAAGGGCGGAGCCAAGTAACGGCCAGGGGTTCACCCGAACCCGTTCGGCTAAAATTACCCTATATATACGAAGTTAAAGTTATTTTTAATGTATATATAGTAGATTTCTTTGTTTGTTTACTACTTTATATTTTTTAAACCCTTTAATGAAAATCCTAGTTCCGCCACTGATTGTGATGGTGGTATGACTATTATGCCGTCAAATAGGTTAAGGCAAACAGGTGGTGTCACACATTTATGGCTTTATATATTAGAAATTAAACTAGGCTCTGTACATATATTTAAACTAAACTTTATGTTTAAAGAACTTTATGTTTTTACATACATATTTCTTAAAGATGAATATTGTTTAACCCCA